>NC_133619.1:310969930-311192430 GCF_048593235.1 Sminthopsis crassicaudata | reverse complement strand
ATAATACTTGGCAAGTCCTTCAACCTCTCAATGGCCTAGGCAACTTTTTAATACCATGAATATTACAAAAAAATGCCAACTTGCTTTGGTAGAAGGAGTTTCCTCATCTAAGAGTTCCTTATCCTAATGAAATTAAAGATCTAGTGCTTCTCCCTCTCTTCTACTAAACAAAATCAATGCTTTCTCACCTCTCCCACTTTGTTCCAGTAGCTCTCAGTGCCTGTAAACACACACCCTTACATACAAACCCTTAGTCCACTTCTTGACATCTATTCTATTCTTTAAGGATCAGCTGAAATGCTGTCTCTTCCACAAAAGTTCTTTATTTTCCCCTCCTCTGAAAATTATTTTTCCTTCATTTGTCCTTATAACACTTCATATCTCTATTATCTACTTATATTTAGTATTATATTTAAATCTAATAATAAGATATATTATATATTATTATATCTTATATTAATATATCTATATATCTTATACAGTTTAAGTGGATTCTTTGATGAAGAGACTACTTTATATATTTTTGTATCTCTGCTTCTCACAGTACATTTCACAGAGTGGATATTTAATAATTGTTCCATGAATGTCAAATGAAATTTCTGAGAATGAGAATTTTTAAATTACAGAATGGCTTTTAGAAAAAGGTCATAAGAGGAGGATCATAGAATCAAGAGGCATCAAGATCTAGTCCATTTGACACAAGGGGAAATAAAAACTGAGAGAGGCCAAATTGCCTAAAGTTATACAAGTATTAAGTAACTGACTGGGATTTGAACCCAGGTTCTCTGACAGCATATCTACTGGCTTATCTTTCTTGACGTATTTTCTTTGAAATGACTTGGGTAGGCTCCAATATAGATTAAGATAGATGGGCCAAATAGTTTCAAAATCCTGGGATTTAATGATGTATATGAAAAGTACTTGAGTAAGCAACAATATAATTCTGTGATAATTATCACTGGAACTAGCTAGTTAGTAACCTGGAGATATCTGATAAATTACTGGCTAGTTGCGTTACCTTGGGATTCACACATTTATTTCTGGGGCTTGTGCATGTGGATTTTGATTCACATTAAGTCTTCAGTTTTCTCTCAGAATGTGAATGGCTCTTTCCATTGCAAATCTGTTTATTAGAATTGCTTTGAATCACTTCATTGTTGAAAAGAGTGGCTAGTCTTTCAACAGAGACAGATCATGGTCTCTTTATGTCTTAATAGTTTCATGCATTGATATTGTTACCTAGTGAACATTCATTGGGTTCTAAGTTTCTTTCAGCTCTGCTAGGCTGTCCTTCAGATGACATATTTCCAAAGCACAGCTGGACCTTCTTAGCTTCACCTTGAACTTATACTCGCTTGATTTAGATTTCAACATTTCTGGGTTACTTCCATGCCAATTTGAGGCGTGGGCGCAACACATTAGTGAAATAATTTGATGTGTAAGTAATAAAAATTAATCAGTAAACTTGGGAAATATACAATAATTGGAATATACTGAGATGATGAAGGGAGATGTTTTAGTAATGACTGCCAGGGCATTAAGTCTAGAAAAAAGTAAAGTTGGTCCATAAGAATTTAATAGGAGGAGAGACACTATTGGACATGAGAGTCACTAGAGAGATATGAATTACTACAAAAGAACAAGAATAATTTGTCAATTTCTACTATAGCTTGAATAACTTGTGCTCCCTCAAGAGCAGTCAGCTCTTTTTGCTCTGATTCCATGCACATAAAGTAGCCTTCTGATTAATAATTTTGTTTCCTACGTATCTTGGCTTAGAGAAGGCAATACGCTGGGGAGTAGACCAGCCTTAGAAAATACATGCACAATCGTGCCATCATCCTAGGCTTTGAGTCATTGAGTTTTAAGTCTGGTTAATAAGAATTACTGTATTAAAGACTAATTGATTTGGATGAACTATGAAAACAGAGTTTCTAAATGTAAAATTCTGAGAATAAGATACTTTACCATTATTTCTGGTAAGTGATATTAATAGCTATTCAATAAATATTTGTAGAATTGGATTTTTTGAACTGTATCTGTAATATGAGTGGGTTTGGTATAGTGACTCCATGGGGAAGAAAGTGTGAATTAGCTTTAGCCAACTTTTTAGCCTTACCGTCAGATAATTTATAAGATTCTGAGAGTTTCTTATGTGCAAGTGGTCTGATAATATAAATTCCCAAGAAATATATAACATGGCTACTTGTATCTTATTACTGAGATCTGTGCTACAGCAGACAGGTACAAAACTGTCAGCTGCTTCGGGGGAAATCTAGTGAGAACAACAGAAGGCTAATTATGTGAAAAGAGACCTTGGGTGGGTTTGGCAGGGTAGGATTATGAATAAATGATCATTTCAAATCCTGAACTTCTAGGACAGCTAGCGTTTGGAATTTGACATTTTGGGGTTAAGTAAGTGATCTCTTTCCCCAGCCCCATCTAAAAGGAAAGGAAAAAGAGACTTTAAGATGGATGGGGAAGGAGATACAGAGCCAGAGAGAAAGTGAAATGGTGTGGAGGGTGTGGGAAGACAAGGAAGGAGTGTGTGTGTGTGTGTGGGAGAGAGAGAGAGAGAGAGAGAGAGAGAGAGAGAGAGAGAGAGAGAGAGAGAGAGAGAGAGAGAGAGAGAGAGAGAGAGAGAGAGAGAGAGAGAGAGACATACAGAGACAGACACAGAGACAGAGACAGAGAAAAAAACAGATAGAGGCAGAGACAAAGTGAGACAGAGAGACATAGACACACAGAAACAGATAGGCAGAGAGACATAGAGATAGACACAGAAAGAGAGACACAAAGGGAGAGACAGAGAGAGAGCCTGAGAGGAAGAGAGATTTCAATGTCCTTTTCTGTAAATGAAGCATTTTTAAAAATAGTCATGCTGTAATTTGGCTAACTGCTGGTGAAGCCACAAAAGGTAATTATAACAGACTAAGGAAGCTATTATAGGGAGAACAGGACTAAGAAAAAGTGATGCAGTATTTAAGCCAATCTCCAATCAACAGAATATTTTAATATTGGAAAAAGATGCCATTGTGATTGGGCAAAGCTTAAATCTTTTCCTCCCCAACAGCTGTTCACTTTGATTTAATTGAAAAACTTCTAGATTCCCCTCCTACTGTTTCCTTTGCTTTTCTATGTCTCTGTTTGCTTTTCTGTTCATTTGTTCTCTCTTTCTCCACACATACCACACACACATTTACATTAGTGAATCAAGATGTCTTTCAAAATAATGATAATTTAAATAACTCAGCTACTAGAATATGGATACTATCCAGTCTATTTTAACACCCTGTGAAAAAGCAGAAATGACACATTGGCATAAGAGCCTATTTTCTGTTTACTGCATAAAAATCACAGGCTTAGGTTTAGGTTAATAATTGCTTGTTAAATTGAATTGCTTCTAACCTTGGCTTATCTATTTTTCGTTTTGTGCTTTGACCACACATCTGTCTGTTTCTACTACTGTGGAACAATAATTTCTGATAACCTTGTCTGCTCCAATATGGCATCTTTGGTCTCATCTTCATCTCAGCCATTGATCCAGAACTCACCTTGACTTCGATTCAGTTTCTTTAATATTATTCTCTACTTCATCTAATCAGAGACATACAATTATCTAGAGCTAGGTGATACAAATCGATAGAACGCTGAGCCTATACTCAGGAAGTTTAGAGTTCAAATCCTGCCTCAGGCAACTAACTCTGTGACCCTAACTAGACAAGTCATTCGAACTCTCTTAGACTTAGTTTTTTCATCTGTAAAAGAAGGATAATGACAACACCTATCTTATAGGGCTTTTATGATATATAGATGAAAAAATATATGTAAAACTTTGCCAAACCATAAAGTATTATATAAATGCTTGCTATTTCTACTATCATCATTATGGTTGTTATAGTACCAATATATCATGGTTCATGTATACATATATAGATATATACATGTATATATGTATGTATGTGTATATATGTGTTTTAATATGTGTGTATATATGCATATACATACATACATTACTGTTGACTGGTCACATAGCCCCTAGCCATTAATAGCATCTGTCAGGTAATCTGACAGATATAAGTGTTAAGAAAGTCTTAGGATTTTTTCAATTCAAAGCAGATCAAATTTAGCCTAACTTGGGTTATCTTTGTAATCACAGTTCTTTGGTTAGCATATCTTCAGTATATGGGGATGTTTCTTTGTATACCAACTTACTTCTGCTTATTGTATTTAAACCTCTTGGGAGCTAGGATAATACTTCTCTTTTTGCATTTTCACAAACATGTAGCTCAGCATATAACACATATTAAAGGAAAAAAAGAAATTTCCTAAGATGCTAAGAAATTAAGTGACTTTTCCAGTCACACATGCATTAATTCACTATCATGCAGTTGTTTGTTTTTTGTTTATGAAGAGGACCAGTGACAACATGGGTTGATGTTTTGACTTATTTGTAAATTGGATTTAGTGAGGCAGAGATACACAAAGCTATAGTTTTACTTTCTCTTCCAGAGTCACTGAAACCTAGTTGCAAAATAAAAGTCAAGACAACTGGAATGATCCAGTATGCATCTTTGATGTATGATCAAACTCTAAGTACTCTACACCACTTGCTTCAGCTGTCTTCATGACTGGGTAGAGGAATAAGAATTTTTATAGCAGCTATTATGTGCCAGGTATTGTGCCAAGCACTTTTACATTTGATCCTCAAAACAATCCGATGAGATTGGTCATATTATTATCACCATTTTACAGTTGAGAAAACACTGGTTAAGAATCTTCCTCTGGATTACATAGCTAGTAAGTGTCTGAGCCCACATCTGAACTCAGCTCTTCCTGGCTCTAGACTTAATGCTCTAACCACTGAGTCACCAAATGACTCAAAAGCTAAACAGTTATCCAGAATATGGCAGAGTATGTATTCCTGCATATATGAGCAACATATGAGAGATGTCTCTGATGTAGAAGACTTTTGATAATCTGGGTTTCAAATTTATTTTTTTAGAGAAGAGATCAGCATGTTCTCTGAATCTGGCCCAGGCAAAATGAAAATGATGAAATATTTTTATGAGAAAATTCATCTTTGGTGTGAACTGTCCTTGGTATTTTAAGGTGAGAAATGACCTTAGAAGGCCACCCAATGCTGCTGAAAATTAGTCACAAAGAGTACATTGCTCATTCATAACTCTGCCTTGCTTAATTGTATTTACTTGAGCCCATGTACTATTCATGTATAATAAAATAGCAAATCTTTGTAGTCTGGGAGGGACAAAAAGAGAAAATTAAGTCACTAAACTGTAGACCAGATTTCTCCCACCTCGAGATGCTTTTTAAAATCTATCCTTTGAACCATTTTGTAATGCTGACTAAACTGACCTTTTTTGTCAGTATTTGCTAAATTTTATCCCAGGAAGGTGTTGGTGACTCATGTTCACCCAAGGTTGAAGTCTAGTCAATGTGGGTTGGATCTCTTATTTGTTCCATTGCCGTAGGCTCTTATGTAATAAAACTTTTTGTTCCTGGAGAATTAGTTGTTCTATAAAAAAAAAAAAAAAAAAAAAAAAAAAAGAAGCTTAGTTGTTTTAAAGGTGATGAGGATACCATAACATTTTATGTTACTAAAATAGTCAGGCTGTGCTAGTGTATGAATGGACTGAGAATTGTTTCTGATTTTTTAAATCACTACTTTGTGCCCTCAATGAAAAATATAATCTTATAACCCTTAGTTTATATAATAATAATAGTTATTCATTTTCTAGAAAGTTGTAGAATTTTCTTTGAAGAACACTGATAATTATTAACTTTTAAAATGTTAATATCAAGTTTGTAAAGTGCTTTATTTAGGTTATCTTATTTTCATCTGGCATATAGTGGATGGTTTAAAAATGCTCATTGATTGATTAAGCCCCATACTAACTCTGCAATGCAGGCATGACAGGGATATTTACATGTAAAGAAATTTGCCCAGGATCACATAGCTAGTAAGTATCAGGGAGAAATTTAACAATAACAAAATTATAACAATAGCTAGGATACATATTGCACTTTAAGATTTACAAAGTATCTATAAATATTATTTCATTTTATCCTCACTACAACTTAATGAGATAGATGTTATTATTATTATTATTATTATTATTATTATTATTATTATTATTTCAATTTTATGTGTGAGGGAACTGAGGAAGACAGAGTGTTAAGTATCCTAGGATCATATATCCAGGATGTTCCAGAGGTAGCATTTGAACTCAGATCTTCTTGGCTCTAATACTGCTTTTCTATCTACTACTCACAGTGGGTCTCATATTACATATATGAAATTATTATTATTGTTACTGGTGTTACCATTTTCTTACTAGTCTCTCAGCTCATTGACTCAATCTCTGGATCAGGATATTATTCATATGTGAAATATTATTAGCAATGACATATTTTGACAAAGTTCATCCACTGCAGGAATGAAACAGCATTTAATTCTCCTTTGGTAGCTATATGACCATGGAGAGATCACTTAAACTCTGAGCTTTAATTTTCTTGTTCTTAGAGATAACAGTAGCATCTTTTTCAAAGGTAGTTTGTGATTCTTGAGATCATGTTTGGATAGCAATTTATAAATATTAAAGCATTTCCCAAATATCAACTGCTAAAGATGCCCTTTAAAATATTTCATTTTTTAATTTCCTCATATTCTGTTCAAAGTCAAGAATGTGAGAGGGACTTAGAGATATTGTAAACCAGAGTCATATTTACAAAAATATCATTTTTGTAATTAGAAAAATAATTTGTAGGTATTATAATAACTTCTTCCCCAAATTCCTAACAAATGTTGAAAGGGAATTGAGAGGGATTCCCTGCCTTTACATCCCATCAATAATTTCATGCAGGTAAGATAATTGAATAAAAGTATTGACAAAAATATGCTAGCGGGTCAAAATGTTAATAAATCAGGAATCACAGATTAAGTTAAAATTGTGCCAATAAATCAAAGGATATGGATGGCAACAGGAAAAAAAACTCTCTTGGAAGACAAAGAGATTCCTTGGGAGAAAGATCTGACCACTAATTAATTTTGTCAAAAGTAAATCAGATCCTTTATTTCCATATTAAAAATTACAAAAATTAAAAAGCAACTTTGGCACCTGGGAGTTATTGAAGAAAATAGGCTTCAGTGATTCCTATATCCTAATTGCTGTATTGTTGGCAAAATATAATAATTAATCTCTCATGATTTTGTCCCCGAGTCATCATAAAAGTCAGCTATGCAATACTCTATTTAAAAAAGTTTCAAAAGTACATTATCTGCTATAAAGGTTTCCATTTTTATTTAAGTTGATTCATGAAAAGTTAGAACACAGCATTGACTTCAATGAAAAGATAGGAAAAACACCTACTTCCAACAATGGGTAAGAAACATTGTAATAATGACAAATTAAATTAATTGGTTCAGTTGATATGATTGTTGAATCATCATCAATGTCATCATTGTCATCATCATCATTATTGTTGTCTCCTCCTGTTCCTCCTCCTCCTCTCTTTCATCCATGAAATATCGGTAGTGCATGTGTGATCGAAAAGAAACCTCAACTGAATTTTGTTGTTGTTGTTGTTGCAAAGGAAGAATTGTATTAAGAAGGTAAAAATAATCTGGGAAGAAAAACAAAATAAAAATGCTCACAGTTTACACTCATTGCCCAGTGTTCCTTTTCTGGATGTAGCTGATTCTGTCCATCATTGATCAATTGAAATTGGATTAGCTCTTCCCTATGTTGAAGATATCCACTTCCATCAGAATACATCCCTACACAGTATCACTGTTGATGTGTATAATGATCTCCTAGTTCTGCTCGTTTCACTCAGCATCAAGTTGATGTAAGTCTCTCCAAACCTTTCTGTATTCCTCCTGTTGGTCATTTCTTACAGAACAATAATATTCCATTACATTCATATACCATAATTTACCCAACCATTCTCCAATTGATGGACATCCATTCATTTTCTAGTTTCTAGCCACTACAAAAAGGGCTGCCACAAACATTTTGGCACATACAGGTCCCTTTCCCTTCTTTAGTATTTCCTTGGGATATAAGCCCAGTAGTAGCACTGCTGGGTCAAAGGGTATGCACATTTTGATAACTTTTTGGGCATAATTCCAGATTGCTCTCCAGAATGGTTGGATTCTTTCACAACTCCACCAACAAAGCATCAGTGTCCCAGTTTTCCCACATCCCCTCCAACATTCATCATTATTTGTTCCTGTCATCTTAGTCAATATGACAGGTGTGTAGTGAGTGGTATCTCAGAGTTGTCTTAATTTGCATTTCTCTGACCTATAGTGATTTGGAACACTCTTTCATATGAGTGGAAATAGTTTTAATTTCATCATCTGAAAATTGTCTGTTCATATCCTTTGACCATTTATCAATTGGAGAATGGCTTGATTTCTTATAAATTAAAGTCAATTCTCTGTGTATTTTGGAGATGAGGCCTTTATCAGAAACTTTAACTGTAAAAATGTTTTCCCAATTTGTTACTTCCCTTCTCTTTGTTACTTCTGTTGCATCATTAACAATAAAATTCGGTTCTGCACATATATATTGTACCTAGGATATACTATAATATATTTAATATGTATGGGAATGCCTGCCATCTAGGGGAGGGGGTGGAGGGAAGGAGGGGAAAAATTCAGAACAGAAGTGAGTACAAGGGATAATGTTGTAAAAAAAATACCCATGCTTATGTACTGTCAAAAAATGTTATAATTATAAAATTAATTAAAAAAAAGAGAAGAAACCTCAACCTTGCAGAAGTTAAATGACTGGCTCAGAATTCTGTAACAAGTAATTATTAGAACCAGGAGTCAAACTAAGATTAATTAAGATTGGTTCCAAGACCTATGCTTTCATTACCCTACCAAGTTGTAAGTGAGTGAACAAAAAAAAATTGTATTCATTATTCTTGCATGGCATATTGCTCAATATATAAGTAATATAGACTAGATACATAACATTATACAAGGACTTAAAAAAAACCACAATGGTTATTGTTATCCATGATTATTATTGCTGTTGTTATTCAGTTGTTTATTTGCACTGGACTCTTTGTGATCCCATGGATCTGCCCCTGTGGATATCTTGGCAAATATACTAGAATGGTTTGTGCCATTTCTTACTCTACAGATTTTACAGATGAGGAATTGACTCCAGGCCCAGAGCTCTATCCATTGCACCACTTAGCTGCTCTCTCCATGATTATGGTATAGTATTAATGGATATTATTTGTATGGGCTTTACAATTTCCCCAAAAAGACATGATAGAAATGAAAAAAGAAAAGCTTTAATAGCAAAGAGACTAATGCTCTTGAGATAGGGTACTATTGGTATGACTTTCTATAGGGTGGGAAATGGAAAGCTTCTAAATTGATGACAGGACAGAATTCTACTATTTTTCTCCAATAAAAAGTATAGGCGCCAGATCCTATATATAGAGGCCATATACAAAAGCTCTTTTTGCCCTCAATAGCCACAATTCACATAAGATACTGGTTTTCCTATTTGTATTATATGCAAAAATGTCCACAGAAGAAGCTTTTTGTTAAGTATATAATCCCTTGAAATATATTTACAGCATATGATACTGTCACTGAGTCAGGAAAGGCTATTTGCCTTACTTTGATATAAACTCATAAACAACCAGTCACCCAGCCTGAGCAGAATAATATGATGAAAGAATTGATTACCAGAAATTCAGTGGCAGTCCCATTAAGGAAATGAAACCAAAAGGATACTTCTATTTGCTGAACATTCATATCAATTTTTGTTCATATATTCTCTCAAAGTACATTGCTGGCAACTAGTGAACATCATCTATCATGTGAAGAATAACAAAGCAACTGGCTACTTTAATTTACAAGGGCTCAGTCAGAGGAGGTACAATCGTGCTAGCTCCTTTGTTACAAACAACACTTTCGAGGATTAAATTGGCTGCAGGGATTGGCTACTAAGCAAAGTCAGTGAGTGACCTCTGGCACAACTTTGGGGCCCTTTTAAAAGAATTACTCTTACTAAATCAAACCACTTTGGAGTATTTATTTTTTAAAGTATTGCTTATTGAAAAGGACTGGAGAAATACAACTTCATTTTCAATGTTTTATAAAGGTATTTAGCTTAGGGGCTTGAAAATTCATTTCCTTTTGCATGTACAGGATTCATAACTCATCATGAAAATAAAGAAAATCAGCCTCTACAAGTTTTAACACACGTATGTATCTACATATCTTAAGCATATTTGCTAAAGGCTAATTTTTTGGAGACTAATTGGTTTTTGAACATAATTTTAGTGAACTCATAAAATAGTCTTAGGATTTATGATGATTCATGGGATACATAAAAAGGAGCCTTTACAAAAGCTCTAATAAATGGCTTGTTAGATATTATGCATATTCAAAATTGTACCAAATGCATACCCATATACATTTGCAATGGCCTATTGAGTGTACAGCAGGGACATATAATGCGTCATAAAATAAAATAAATTTCATTGAATGTTTTTTGAGGCAATCTGCATATGTAAAGTTATTTACAGATATTTGACAGTATTAGTTGTATTTCAAGCACACTATATCACAGGTTAGTAAAGGTCTTGTCTTAAAGACATAGAAAGAGAAAAGGAGAAAGGAATATATAGGGAATTATTTATAATGATTAGATACAAAAGGCAGATGTCACTCAATCCCTAGAGGTCCCCTGGTAACTCATTTGCTATTATTTTACTCACAGAAATACATTGACGTTCTTTCTCTCCTTCTAAACTCTTCATGAATGTACATGGCATATTTGACAATATCTGAGTTCCCTGGGCCTCCATGGACGCAAAAGAGAAAGAATTTAATGGGACGCAAATGGTTGTACCAGATCTGAATGAATCCCAAAGAAGAGAAAAAATTGGAGAGACCAAGGAGATAGAAACTCCCTGTCGAAGTTGTTTATTTTGAATTTGGCCTTAGAGTTTTCAAAAAGTGAGGGGATGAGATAGTAGAATGAAATTTGACCAAGAATAGCTGAAGGTATAATACTATACTCCTAGAAGTTGCAACACCTGAGAACTTTATCCACAAGGAATCCTAGGCCACATATGTAGGATTCTACCTGAAAATAGGATGATTCTTCTGTGATATGTCAATCATTAGGATTCTGAAGGGAATGTAGACTGAAATGTATGACTTGTGCCTTTAGGCAGGAACAAGTAAAGTAGTACTTAGACAAATGACACCCTTTTATTCCAGACCAAATCATATTTTTCCAGTATCTCATTCTATTATTATTATTGTTGTTGAGTCATTTCAGTCATGTCTGCATGACTGCATTTTGGGGTTTTCTTGACAAAAATAGTGTAAGAGTTTGCCATTTCCTTTTCCAGCTCATTTTCAGATGAGGAACTTAGGCAAACAAAGTAATTCATTCAGGTTCACACAGCTAGTAAGGGTCTGAGGTGATGAACAGTGCATCTCAATGACCAATCATTTCTTGCTCTTTGTGACTCCATTTGGGGTTTTCCTGGCAAAGAGTGATTTGCCATTTTTTTTCTTCAGTACATTTTACAATTGAGGAAGTAGAGATAAATAGGATTAAATGACTTGTCCAGAGTTACGTTACTAGCAAGTGTCTGAGGCTAGATTTGAACACAGGAAGATGAGTCTTCTTGACTCCAGGTCTAACACCCTATCCACTGTGCCATCTAACAGTATTCATTCCATTTCATTCAACTAATTAAATAATATGAAATATTGTAGTTCCTTGGCTACTAAAGTAATATGCATTGTGATTTTTTAAAAGATCTGTGGCAGAGAAAGGAATTAAGATACTTATAAAATTTTTTCAAAACCCTGTATTTAACATTCAAAATTATAGTTCTTTGGAGCTCTGTTCATTGATGATTCACTTCTGTTTCATTTGGTAAATATCTTACACATGAGTTATCTTGCATAATCAATTCAACAACTAAAGAAATGTTAAATAATGTCTTACCTCCCAAGCAATGTTTATTTAAAATTATATTCTTCTGTTGCTTTTGGAACATAAGAATCTCTAAAGAATAAAAGTTAAATCATTCAAAGAGTACTCTAAAGGCATGTGGTGAGCATAATGGTGGCAGCATATTATCATAAAGATTTGTAATATAAAGGATGCCATGGGAAAATATATAGTGGGAAAAGTTGATGGGCTAGGAGAAGAGTTGATAAGTGACAGACAGACAGTATACCCAATGGTATCCATTTAGTATCAAAACATCAATTATGATGATGATATGAAATATCATAATAACACAAAACTAATATCAAGCCATACTCCATACGTGTAGTTGTCTTGTGAAGCTTTTATGAAAAATAAGAGATAAGAGTAACAAAGACTGGATAGGAATGGATAGCTTATCCATTTTAGGAGGCAGAACTTCCTCTATGAGATCACAGATTTTTCAAACTATCAAAATACATTCAGAGCACTGTATTTGGTGACTATCTAGCATATATTTTGTTTACTCCATATTATTAGTTATCAAGGGATTCTGTACATTACAGTGCATAAATATAGAATTCCATCACTACCAACACTCCTGAATGGCCACAGATATCCACAGAAATTTCTGTCTCAGAATATATATGTGTAGAGCTAAATGAATTAATGGTAGAAATGCTTCAGGGAAGAACTCTAAAGTAGACACATATATGGTACCTTGTAGCTTTGTAGCATAGCACATTTGATGCATTAGGTGAGGTTCCAATTATCTGATAGCTATACCATGAAGGAGGATTTTCTTGAAATTTTAAACTGGTTGCTATTTTTTGTTGTGGTAGCATACCCTGAGAGACCAAAGCTAAATAGGTTAAAGTACATTAAATATACCTTTATCTTCAGATGCATTCTATTCCCTCTCCTCTACCAAGCAAGTCATCTCTTATATCAAATATTTTTTTTCAAAAAGGAAAGAAAGCATTCAGCACAATAAACTAGTGTATCTTCCATGTCCCCAATAGTATGCCCAATGTCTCACACATGTAGCCACCATCTCTACTAAAGAAGGAGGAACTCCAATTTTCTTGAATTTTCTATGAGACCAACTTGATCAATATAATTATATAGCTCTGGGTTTAAAAAATATTTATTTCTTCTTCCATTGGTTATTTCTGGCATATTATTTTCCTGGTTCTGCTACTTATGCATTAGTTCATATAAATCTACCCAGATTTCTCTGAATTTTTTATGTTCATCATTTCTTATGATGCTATAGTATTCCATTACATTCATGCACCATAATATGTTCAGCCATTTCCAAAATAATAGGCAGCTATTTTATTTCTAGTTACTTGCTGTTTTAAAAGTGCTGTGAATATTTTGGTAGATGCAAAACCTTAATTTCTGTACTTAATCTTGTTGGAGCATATGATTATCTTGTTGTTCACTGATTTCAGTCACATCTGACTGTTTGTGACCCGACTTGAGGTTTCTTGGCAAAGACAGTGGATTGGTTTGCGAAAAGGAGTGATTATTTTTGGCAATTAAACAATTCCAATTTGCTTTTCTGATTTGTTGAATTAATTATCAGCTCTACCAACAAACAATCCAGTTTTGAATATATCTTACTACAGTCTTTCCAATATTAATTTTTCCCACTTTTCCTCAACTTTGCTGATATGTTAGGGAAGAAGTAAAATAAGGTTTTTTTTCCCATTTCTCATGTTAGTAATAATTTGGTGCAATCTTTCTTTTAGGATTATAGATTTAAAACTAGAAGAAATCTCAGAGATCATCTAGCTTAACTCCTTCATTTTATGGTTGAGGAAACTGATTTCCAGTGACATTATGTGCCCAAAGTCAAGCAGATGTAAATTTACCAATGTAAATGAGAGATTCAGGGATCAAATCCAGATCCTTTCACTCCAAATCCAACATTTATCCCACTATGCCACATTACCTCTAAAGGTGATTCATTGTTTTCACTTCCTTTTCTGAGAGCTCCATATGGGCTTATTACTAAAGGTAATATGGAGAACCAGAAGCTTATTTTTATCTTTCATTAATATATGGAATTCTCAGTAAGGAAAGTCTTTCTCCCAATGTAGTACTCTGTACCTTATAGTCTTAAAATGTCATTGGGGCTAAGGAAAGAGGTTGAATGTTTTGCCCAGAATTACGAAAAATTATTATAAGTCAGTTATAAGTGCAGATATTCCTGATTCAAAAAACCACATCTCTATTCACTACTCCATGCTACCTTTTGCTTTTCATATAGAAGGTACCTACCAAAAGCTTACTGAATGGGGGAACATGGATTGAATACACAACACTCTAGGATCTCAGAGGAATTACAGAAAGAGGTGGAAAGAAAAAAAAGCAAGAGAAAGAAAATTTTAGCTTAAATGACATATAATGACCTTCAGGCTAAATATTGTTTTATTTAATATCATTACAATCTATGCAATTAAATAATTCCTAAGCTCCAAGTTCACTTATTGTGAATAATATTTTGTACTAAAAACAGGTATGAGGGAATATGAACTGTCCCTTGATTTTACAGGGTTTTGCAAGACACTAAAGAACAGAAAATATATAATATTTTCTATCCTGAAGTTTTGAATAAGGACAAAGCTTGTGTTTTGAATTAGAAAGGTTTTCAAACCTTCATTATCTCTGACTCTAAGGGACTTGATGAAAACTAGATCTTTTCCACTGGGAGAGTTTAGCAAGTCAGGTAGTGAGAGATACCCTTTCAAGGATACTTGTCAGATGAAATGCTTCTTATTACCTTATTTGTTCTTTGCATGTGATTATGCCTCTGTGGCAGCTTTCCCTTGTGGGTAAAGCCATTTTTGTTATTTTGTATTAGTCCTTGAATAACCCTAATTTCTCTGTCAAAGGAAGAATGTATTAAGTAAAAGTTTTCCAAGGAGTAAATGAGATTCGGAAGATGAGTAGAATAAAATAAGAAAATTGAATATATTGCATCATCTTCCCTGAATTATGGTCTTTTTGATATTTTCTAGTCTTCTCTCTAATGTGATGGCCTATTTTTTAGTCTCAGATGTTTCAGTTCCCTACCAACTCCCTTCAGGAAATTCTTCTCTGGGGATACTTTTTTCAGATTAAACATTTCAATATTGACTTATTAAACTTTGTTTCCTTCTTAAGTTTTTTCCATCACCTCTCAATTAGAGTGTATGACATTTTTAATATTTTAATCTCTTTTATTATCTAATTTTGTATATTGTTCGATGCTTAGATTTTTTATTATCATATAGTCATATTTTGTTTTTCATATTTATTTTATTTTTAATTTATGGAACAAAACAAGCATTTCCATAACAGTATAATTAAAAGGATGATTGCACACCAATCTACAAATCTATTATGTATAAATTGTTATTTCTTTTAAATATATGAGGATAACTATTCTTTTCTTCCCTCTTCAACCCTTCTTTTATCCCTCCCTAGATCTGGCCACCATTAGACACAAATAGATATGTATATTAAAATAATTCTATATATACTTATATTCATCAGTTTTTTTTGATTCAGATGAAAGTCTTTATTCATATGTCCTTTATAATTAATTTGGATATGAATAAAAATCAGAAGGACATTCACTCAAAATTTTTCTTAATGTTGCTATTACTATATACAGTATTCTCTTGGTTCTGATATTCTTCATTATTTCATGCAAGTCTTTCCATGATTGTCTAAAAATCTTGAGCTTATCATTTCTTATAGCATTATATTACAATCGTAGAGGCAGTATGGTTCAGAGGTACTGATTATAAGTTAGAGTTTTTGAGTTCAGATTTCTTTATGAGATTATCTTATCTTTATACTATTTATCTTAACATAAACATTTTTTTTCCTGTTGTCTGCCTCATTTGACTGTGATCTCTTTAAGGAGGTGAGTAAGGGATATCTTTTTTTGTATCCTTGGTGCTTAACATGAGTGTTTAATAAGTGCTTCTTGATATAAGGAGTGAAGTGACCTTATCAAATAATTTTTCTGGGTTTTAGTTCCTTCATCTATAAAAGAAGGGGTTGGTCCAGAGTAGAAGTTTGAAACTTTTTCTATGAAGTCAACCTTTTTGACAGTCTGATGAAGCCTATGTATCCATCCTCAGAAGTGTTTTTAATGCATAATATAAAATACAAAGAAAACATTATTGAAATAGAGTTAACAAAATATTATTTTAAAAATCTTTAGTTTACAAACCTTAGATTAAGAACCTTGGATACTTCAGGACTAAAAAGTCCCTAAGATGCTCTAAATCTACAGTTTGATACTGTGATGTGCTACAAATTATTAGGAGTTTCTCCTCCCCATCCTTTTTTCTGAAACATTTAAAAAAATGTTTTCTTTTTTATAGTTATTTCCCAGAATCATTTTCCATATGTGATTATATTGAATCTGGGTACAAAGTTATTTCTACTTTAATATAAAAAGAAGTTTTGATAACATGAAAGGATGCAGGTGCTTTGCCTAAAGTCCAAACTTTTATAACTGTAAACATCACCTGGCTTGAAATTCTAAAGGATCTGGCTTCTAAATCCTCGCTTTGCTGCTCAATTCCTGTGTGGCCTCAGGCAATAGCTGACACATGTGTTTGGTATTGCATATTTTAGAAGTATTTTGATCATAACAATGAGCCATTGAGAAAAAAAAAAGTCATGTAAATTTTCTGGATATGTATCATCTAAAAAATAAAAAGGGTAGACCTAAATGATCTCTAAGATACCTTCTGGCTTTCAATAACAAGGTCTATGAAGGGAAAACAATGTTGTTGTTGGAATGTGCTGTTTGATTAAATTACCATAACCTCCTCCCCCATTGTCTTAAATAATAAAAAATAAAAAAATAATAAAATTAAATTATAATAAAACTCATTGATAAAATCTGACTGAACTATATCCATTCTATAACCATTCTGTTTTATAAAGAATTACAAAATGTCAGTTATCTACAATCTACTAAGGTTGAATACACAAATCTTTGCTGAACTCAACATTCTTTTCTTTCTTTTTTTTTTTTTTCCTTTTTGATGAGGCAATTAGAGTTAAGTGATTTTGCCCAGGATCACACAGCTAGGAATCAATGCGTGTCTGAAACTAGATTTGAACTTGGTCCTTCTGACTTCAAGGCTGGTTATCCACAATCTAGCTGTCTCTTTGAACTCAACATTCTTTAAAGCTACACACACACACACACACACACACACACACACACACACACACACACTGCACCCACTATCTAGCAACTTTCTAGATAACTTTTCTATAGGAACAGATTATATCCCATTGGTTTATTCAGATACCACAGAATGCTGCTGATTGCCTATATACATGAAGCTGTGATTTTAACTTTGGCATATTAATGTGACACATACATGCATGACACACACACACACATATATATATGTATATATATATATATATAAAAAACACTGATAGTTGCTTGTAAAATTGTTTATTAAAAATGTCATGTTCTTACAACATTTATATTACTCTAAATATTATTGAAATAACTGGTTTAAATTGATGTTAGCTAGATCTTGGACTTTTACCAAAGCTAGAACTGATCTTTGGTATACTTTTGACATCCTTATAAAATAATATCTATCTTCCTTTGCCCTGTCTCATACTCTTTCTTTTTTAGGTTTCTCCCTTCACTATAAAAAATTCCAGCTTCATGAATAAAGAACATCTTTGCCAATGGCAAGAGCTAGATTACCTCTTTCGTGAGGATGGAGAAACTAGTGAATGTTGCATTATTCTGATAAGATTTCTGAAGACAAAAAAAAGGCAAATCCCTTTTGAGAAGAGTTTGATGGGAATCTGAATGTTTTTAGACTAATAGGTAACTTTATGCAAAATATCTTTCACACTAGCACTGCTTCGAAGCTGGGTGGCGAATAAACCAAGCTGTAGTACTGCAGTAGCAAAAATACATTTTTTCTGTTATCAGCACACTGTATAGTTTTTCTCCCTTGTTGGGAGTTTTAATGCAGTTACAATTCTGAGAAAAGAGTCAAGCAGTTCAGAATGGGCTATTGGATCTTCCAGGAAGGAAAGAAAAGAAGAGAATAATTCTTTGAAAGAGATGGATGTAGGGGAGTCAAAGGTGAGGAATGTTGCTGCCCTGTGATAAAACAATAATCAGAGGAAGCCATGCTGTAGTTGCTTTGTAATACCTGAAAGTTATTGAAGCAGACAGCTAGAGGAAAGAAAAGGCAGGTTAAGGGGCAGAAAAAAACCCAGCTGTATTTTCACAACTCATACAAGGTATATCTTTGTATTTAATGTAAAAAGTGTCCATAGGATAATGTAAAATGTATCATCATATTGCACAGGAAGAGAATATACACTTTACTAATATTTGAAATTTTGAATTATAAATCTATGAATCCTGAAAGTATTCTCTCATTTTTCCATCTTCCTCACTTTTATCTTTATTTATGCTTGCCAATGTATGTTTTGCTATTTCTCACATATGTGTAGATATCAATGAAACACAATTTCTCTTTATTCATATGCCTTTCAGATAAGTTTTAAATAACCCACACATATATGTATATATTTATACACATATATTTTTATATACATATATATGTATATATATATATATATATGTATATATCTATATCTATATACACACATACACATATATGCGCTATTAATCACCAAATACAATGTGCAATGTGTAATACCTGTGGACTTCCCACCTCCATAAAAAGGTAGTTTGGGGTGTCCTCTGATGTTTCTTCACTTACATAATTGCAATGTTAATATTTTCTGACTGAGGATTACTTTAGCCACATGCCAGAAATTTTGGTATGAAGTTGTTTCATGATTACAATTTTCTTTTAAATAGCTATTGTTTCAGTGACATGTTATTTGGTTCACTCATTATTTAAGATTTTTTTTGGTTAAGTATCCACTTTCATATATACCTTTTGTTTGTGATCCTTGAATAAATTTATCTTCTTGTTGCTTTATGATATGTAAAGAATGTATTGATTACTTCAGTCTTTTTACATTTGTTACCAACATCTCTATGCCCTACATCATCAGCTTTTGTAAACATTCTATATGATGCAGAGAAATATGTATGTTATTTGCTATTGCCTTTAGAAAATGTCAAAAGTCTTTTAACTCCAGTTTATCCAGAATTATGTTGATTTCCATCTTTTAGACTTATCCAAAACTGATAGAAAGATATTGAATTCATCTGTAACTGTTGTGTACAGTCTATACCTGCTTGAAGTTCAGATAATGTTTACATTCTGAATTTTGATACTAAGTTATTTGGAATGTATACATTTAGAATTTTATATTGTCTTCTTACTTATGGTTCCTTTTATCATAATATAATTTCTTTGCTTACACCTTTTATTTTTTAATATTTATTTTTCTTTGTCTGATACTATGACAGTAATTCCTGATTTTTTTTTTTTTTGGAATTCACTTGATGCATATTAAAAACTTTCCCTCCATTCAATCAATTTTATTTTGTTTATGTGTTTGTAAAATGTGTTTTCTGTAAGCAATATATTGTCGAATTTTGTATTATCTAAATATGTAACTCTTTTTCATTTTATTAAATGGTTTAATCCATTTACATTTATGTTATGAGTTAAGATTTATGTTTTGCTTCATTTATTTCTAAAATTATATTTTTTCCAAGATATGATTTTTCCCCACTTCTACTGTAAATTGTATTTGCTTCCTTCACTATTTTTAGGTGACTCTGTTCTTACTTGTTCTTTTCTCCTTCTTTCATCTATTTTTCTCATTTATTACCCTGCACACTGAATATTTAATAGTCAGTTCTCTGAGCAGATGAGGTTTGACTCCAGTACATACTTGAATAAAATAATTTTGTCAATTAGATTTGAAATGTTTCAGAAAATAGTAAATAGAATGTAGAGCAAGTTTTCCTTTCTACACAATAAAATAGAATAATTTAACACTATAATATTTTGATTACTTTTTGGGAAGGTATCAAGAGAGAAAGACTTTTAAAAACTACAGAGATAAAGAAAATAACTCAAACTTATTGAAAACTGTTACTGATAATGATAAAAGTGACCTTAGTAGGTAAGAATGCCTTGTACATATAAGATGCCCAATTATTGATATTGTGTAAAGAAGCTAGAAGATTTCATGCTATTTGTAAAGAGAGTGGTATAAGTAGATTACAAATTCATTCTCTATAGTTGTATGAACTCTTTTAAAGTACTGTGATGTTATCCAATATATTAAAAGGAATAATTTACTATAGGGAGGCTCTAGTAACCTAATGGATTTACTATACTTTTAAAATTAGAACTGCTGATTTATATTTTTCTTTGTTTTTCTGTTATGGGCTTTGATCAATAATCTATACAATGATTACTTTGATCTCTCCTTCTCCATTTACATTAGATTTATTACTACCTGATCTTCTAGCTTTAATCAAAATGATTGGTATGAAAATACTTAGAAAAAAACATGCAATAATAATACTCCTTAGTCTTATGTGGATCATGTCTACTCCTTCAAAATAAAATGATGGAAATTTAGGGAAAGAAGGAGAGAGTGCGTCTTTTCCAATCTTCTCATACTATTCTAGGCTATCCAGAAAGAATTACTTTGACTATAGTATTTTTGATGTTTGATATTTATACAGACTTCAATCATATAACATTCAGAATTAGGTTTGAGGTTTTGCAGGGAATGATGAACAGGATGCAGAGTAACAGATCACCTGAAATATTACTTTATGAATAGAACCAATCATAACTATATTGCCTTTTTTATACATAAGCAACAAAATGAAATCATTATAATGAAAGGGAAGTACACATATAAAAAAATTTAATAACCTTGGTTCCATTTCTATATGTGTTTGTGTGTATGCATATCTTTGTTGCTATAGCTGTTTTAGAAGATCATACTGAAAACAGCTATATCTTACATCTTTCCCCTTAACTGTCTTCGAGAAAAAAAGCTTTGATTCACAAGGTCAACCAAAGTTTTCATTGCCCATCCTTATACTCAACTTCACACTAATGTCACAAAGTATCTACTTAGCTAGCTAGACTTATTTGAGAGAATTCTGTCAAATTCTTCATAAAACTTCAATATTTCTTCATTCCCTTCTGAAGGTATTATGCCATAAAATTCAATTATCTTTAAATTACTTTCTTTCTTTACACTCATCTTTTGAGATCCCTAAGGTAAGATGATAAAATAAATGATCAAATATTCCATGATATCATCTTTCATATAGCCTTTTAGCAAACAATTAAGTAACTGTTTTATATGTCTCTCTGAAGACACATGAAGATAAATTAAAAACCTTAAAAGAAAATTGCTTCTCAGAAGGAGAAGGTGAACAATTACTTAAATTATTAGACACAAGAATAACTTAATCATGTAAAATAAATACTGAATTAAATAAAAATGAAAATGAAAAGAATTTGAAACAAAGACACTAGAAGAAAAACAATGAATGAACCCTAAAATTAGTTCCCCAAAAAAATTGAAATTATTTTAGCCTCATCAAGATAGATAACAAATAATCTTAAAGAGACAGAGAAATAAATGAAAATGGTAAAGAAAGAAGTTTGAAGTAGAGTAAGTATCAGTGAAACAAGATTTTTAAAATGATCAAACAATGTCACATGGTATGATAGAGAACAGAATAATTTAACAGTTGTTCTGTTTACTTAGAAGGTAAATGGATTAGACTTCCCTTCAAAAAGAAAAAAAAATAACTTACATATTAAAAAAGTCACCAAGAAAGTCCCTCTTACATAGGAGAAACATATCAATTTAAGATGAAAGGACAGACTTCAATTTACTCTTCTCTATTTTAAACTAGAATAAACCATGTTATTTGATAAAAGGATATTCACATTTGTATTAGGAATTAAATAAAGAATAACATTAGACAAGGTATAATTAACAACGAGAAGATATCAATGTTGGAGATTTATTTATAATGATATAGTAACTGACTTTATAAAGAAAAAATAATTTACTGAAAAATAGAAATCAATTAATGTGCAATTTTAAGCTGACATTCAAAAGAAAGATACTACAAGAATGTTGGCAAAACTAGAACACACATTTTTATATAGAAAAATGCACACATATGTACACAAATATAGACAAGTATATATTTATATACAACATACATACATACATACATATATGTGTAGACTATTCTATTCTGTAATGGAAAATTATTTTTATTTCCCAAACATCTGATTATTAAAAGTAGGAAATTTATTTTTCATTCAATATTCATGGAAAGTTGAAAGAAATTAATTATATTCAAAGATATAAGATTATAAATAAATATATGAAGTCATAAAATATAAAATTCCATTTACAACTTATAATGAAAAAAGAATAATTGTCAGCAAGAGAATCAGGATCAAACGATGTAGACTTAAATGAAAACTCAAAATAATTAATTGAATAATGGTTAGATTGAAGATCAAATGTTGGAACAATAAAATTATATTGAAGATGATATAAATATATACATAAAATGTATGGGTTATAGCAAAAGCAGCACTTCGGAGCGAATTTATATGCTTGAGTGATTATATTAACATGAGAGGAGAAGACAATATCAATTAATTGAGTTTACAGTTAAAGAAATTAGAAAATGAATAAATGCATCAAAAGTAAGCATAAAGTAATAAAAGCACCAGAATTAAAAGAGAAATTAGCAAAATAAATAGCATACTAATGAATAAGTAAAACAAAGAGCTGGATCTTTAATAGACCATTAAAAAACACATTAAACAATGTAGTCTACAAGAAAATAAAATGATAAAAGCTGAGAAAATTGAGATCCCACTAAATAGAGAAGATATAAAGAACATCTTAAGAGTATGTTGAAATTTTTTGTCATCAAAACTGAGGCAAATAAAAAAATGAAGGATTTTTACAAATGTACAAAATAAACAAAAAACAACATTGATATATTAAATAAACTAATATCAGAATGAGAAACTTAATAGGATATTTATGATAATGATCTGAAAGAGGTTTAGTCAAGACATATCTATAAAACATTAAAAATGACATAAATCCCTAACTAATGTTTTTAAAAATAGAGAAAAATAGCACTCTTCTTAACTTGATATGTTTTCCTAAGTTATTGAGAATGAAACAGAGAATTATAAGAATCATTAAAATTAAAATATATAAAATATTAAATGTAATATTAATAAACAAAATATTGTAATATGTAAAACATTTATTCTGAGCAAGTACAATTTATTCCAGGAATGTTATGATGCTTTAATACTGGAAAATCCATTAACCTAATATATTATTTCAATATTTAAGACTTAGAAAATATCTTCATTGCATTAATTGAGGCAGGAAAGGTGTTTATGTTTTTAAAACACTAAAAAGTTTGGAAATTTTAAATTTGATTTGCAAAAAAAATTATGATTGACAGTTAATTTTGTATGAAATGGAGAAATATTAGCCTGTCCAAACAAACAGGGGTAAAACAAGAGGTGTTTATTTTCCTCGCTTCTAGAAATAAGAGTACTAATAAGACATTTATATCATATTTTAAGGTTTACAAAGTACTTTACATATACTGTCCCATTTGACCTATTATTTAATATTGCTTTTTAAAATGCCAACTAATGACAATAAGGCCAAAAATTTAAGAGAATTAACATTAGCGAATAATGGATTAAAATACATTTAAAACATGTAATAGTTCATTTTTGAAATCCAAGGAATACCAAAATTGCTTGGGATAAAACAACCTCAACAAAATTATGGAATATAAGTTCACTTCACAAAAAATCATTTGAATCCCTAGGCATTTTCTTGCTATCTGACTAGCCATTATTACTTTTAGATTTTCAGACCTTTTAAACTTGACTGGTACCAAAACCACATACTAAACAGCCTGAACTTTTTCATTTCATTGTCTTCATACTAGTTTGTCAATACTCAATCATAACTTCATGAAACTTATGTAAAAAATTAGGTTTATTACTGGAGGAATGAATATGCATATAGAATCCTAAGCAATTGCAAAGAGTTCACAATTGAAACAGAAGCTTCAATATTTCTGAAATTGTAACAGAGGAAGAGGATTAGAAATAGAAATTTTCCGCCTATATGGGAGTGGCAGATGAAGAGAAATCATGAATAATTAAGATGCAAAAGTAGTTTTCTTTTGCCTTTAGAACTGCTGTACTATTAAGATAAGATACTTTACTTGTCTCTAAGGATCCTTGCTTCACAGATAGTTTCTTAGTCTAATGCAGATTGACTCCTGTCTTGACTCTCAAAAAGGGAGCACAGCTTGGGCTGCAAATAATTATTTCAGCTTGAGGGTGAGAGTGAGGTGTGTTGGTGCTTTTATCCTTGACATGTTCTGGGCTTCCTGGTTACTCAGGTCCAAAGATTTTGGAAAATATGGCAACCCAAGAAGAAAAGTTCCAGGGACCCCTTAATATTCCTTGACATTGACAATTCATAAAGATTTGGATTCACTACCCTGGGACATGCTGTCTTGATTGGTGAATTAGTCAGCTAAACGTCATGTAGCCTACTTTCTCCTGGTAACTTCAGACCTTAGGATTCCATGTTTCATATCATACGCAACTGACTATCCCAAATACCTTCCTTGTCGTCTGACCTGCCACTATCCACATAATTTTTCTTTCCCTTTTCAAATTTTACTCTGGAAACAGTAAACATTCAATACTACCATTGCTTCTAGTAAGGGTTTACCATTTGATTCTTCTATGGATCACTCATCTCCTTAAAATATTCCAAACACAAGCCTCCTTTGTTGTCTATTTGTTCTTTTACGTGTGCTGTTGTTGCCCCTCCTTTCCCCCACATCAGAATGTTAAATCTTTAAAGATATTTACTTTCTTGCTTTTACATTTGTTTACTTAGAATAAAGCACAATGTTTGGTAAATGGTAAGTATTTTTTCACTCATTTAACTACCAATCAATAGTGAAAGAAAAATGTTGTTTATTCCAAAAAATGTATTAAATACATGACCATTAAAGTATCAGCTATACCTATATAATCTACCTAAATGTAGGCACAAAATATGTTTTTTTTTAAATAAAAGATCAATTAAATAATTTGAGAGGTATTTAATTTTCATTGTAGATCATGAGTTTATAATAAATGATAATGCTCTAAAATGAATCTAAAGTATTATAATTATAATTAAAGTACCAATGACCAAACTAATAAAATATAATTATAAAAATAACAAAGACATGTATATGAAAATAAAAAAGATATATATGGAAGACTATTAAAGAAATTATATGGAAAGGAGGACTTACAGAACTTAGATAATAAAGCAGTATTTATGCACCCTCTTTAGGACTGGATTTAAATAATGGAAATGGAAAAATGAATTAATGGAATATATTAGGTACCACTATATGGAAACACATCTAAAAATATGTTAATATAATATAAATATAGGATGACAATACAATGGAGGATTTTGTTATTTAATTAAAAACTTAGGAAAATTGAATGGCAATATGGCAAAAAAGGAATCATAACTATATCTCATCCTATATTCCAAATTAAATTATGAATGAATCAATCAATGATATAAATATGTAAAATGATTAAACTTATGAAATAAGAGAATGTTTTATCTTTCACATTTGCCTAAAGGTGAAAAATGTATTCTTAGGTAAACAAAATGTTAAAGAAATCCTTAATCAAGGCTTCATTTTGATAAGTAAATGTCTTAATATTACAAATACCAATGTGTCCTCAATAAAGGGGAAAAATAGTTTGAAAAAATAAGTGTCATAAATATAGTTAGTAAGATTTTGATAAAACATGAGTAACTGTCACAAACTTATAAACATACACTAAAATCCCCCAAAATTAAATATTCAAAAGCATATAATCTGGCAATTTTTGAAAAATAAATTATTAATAACAATATGAAACTGTTCCACATTTCTGTTATCATGAGATCTAATTTAAAACAATTATGAAATACCATCTCAACCCTAACAAAAGGGCAAAATCATTAAAATGACAAAATTCCATGCTGGCACAGTTATAGAAAAATAGGTATTGTTGGTGATAGTAAGAATCCATATGACCTTTTTGGAAAGCAAAATTGTTTTATTACAATAAGAACTAAAAATTATTTACATCCTACAACTGGGACTATTCTTTTTTATATTTGATTTTATTTTTATTTGTTTTGTTAAAATTTCCCAATTACATTTTAAATTAATTTTTATAATTATAACTTTTTTTTGACAGTACATATGCATAGGTAATATATTTTTTTTAACAACAATATCCTTGTACTCCCTTCTGTTCCGAATTTTTTCCCTCCTTTCCTCCACCCCTTCCCCTAGATGGCAGGCATTCCCATACATATTAAATATCTTATAGTATATCCTAGGTACAATATATATGTGCAGAACCGAGTTTTGTTGTTGTTATTGTTGCAAAGGAAGAATTGTATTCAGAAGGTAAAAATAATCTGGGAAGAAAAAGAAAATAATAATAATAATGCTCACAGTTTACACTCATTTCCCAGTGTTCCTTTTCTGGATGTAGCTGATTCTGTCCATCATTGATCAATTGGAATTGGATTAGCTCTTCTCTATGTTGAAGATATCCACTTCTATCAGAATACATCCTCATACAGTATCATTGTTGAAGTGTATAATGATCTCCTAGTTCTGCTCGTTTCACTTAGCATCAGTTGATGTAAGTCTCTCCAAACCTTTCTGTATTCCTCCTGTTGGTCATTTCTTAACAGAACAATAATATTCCATTACATTCATATACCATAATTTACCCAACCATTCTCCAATTGATGGACATCCATTCATTTTCTAGTTTCTAGCCACTATGAAAAGGGCTGCCACAAACATTTTGGCACATACAGGTCCCTTTCCCTTCTTTAGTATTTCCTTGGGATATAAGCCCAGTAGTAGCACTGCTGGGTCAAAGGGTATGTACATTTTGATAACTTTTGGGGCATAATTCCAGATTGCTCTCCAGAATGGTTGTATTCTTTCACAACTCCACCAACAATGCATCAGTGTCCACAACTGAGACTATTCTTACAGGAAAAAAGTGGTCAAGTGAGTAGTCAGGAGATACAAGAACAACAATATTAAAAAACAATGATATTGATAACAGATAGGAATTGGGTTGCCACAGCAACTGTACTCATTTCAAAATTAGTGTCCATCAGTACATGACACCTCTACAAAAACTGACCACGTATTATGACATAAAAACCTCACAATCAAATGCAGAAAGGCAGAAGTAATAAATACTTCCTTTTGGGACCACAATGCAATAAAATTATATTCAATAGAAGGGACAGGAAAAGATAGATTAAAATCAATTGGAAATTAAATAATCTAATTCTAAAAGTGAGTGAGTCAAACAACAAATCACATAAAAAATCCAGAATTTCATCCAAGAAAATGACAATAATGAGACAACATACCAAAATCTATGGGATGCAGCCAAAGTAGTTCTTAGGGAAAACTTTATATCTCTAAATAACTATATGAATAAAGTAGAGGAAGAGGAGATAAATGAATTGGGCATGCAACTAAAAAAAAAAACAACTAGAAAAAGGACAAAATAAAAAACACATCAAATACCAAATTAGAAGTTCTGAAACTCAAAGAAGATATTAATAAAATCAAAACTAAGAAAAATAGTGAAGTAATTGATAAAACTAAGAATTGGTATTATGAAAAAAGTAACAAAATAGTTGTTTTGATTATTTTATTAGAAAAAAGAAAGAAAAAACCCCAAAGCACCAGCATCAAAATAAAAAGAGTGAATTGCTACTAATGAAAAAGAAATCAAAACAATAATTAGTAGATTTTTTTGTCTAACTGTATGGCAGCAAATCCTACAATCGAATTGAAATGGATGAATACTTACAAAGATATAAATTACCCACTTTAACAGAAGAGAAAATCAATTATTTAAATTGTCTTATTTTAGAAAAAGAAATTGGACAAGCCATTAATGAACTCTCTAAGAAAAAATCTCCAGGGCCAGATAGATTTACAAGTGAATTCTACCAAACATTAAAAAAAATTCCAAAAGTATGTAAGCTATTTAGGAAAATAGGTAAAGAAGTCTTGCCAAATTCCTTCTATGATATAAATATGATAACTGATAGGTAAGCCAGGAAGAGCCAAAACAGAGAAAGAAAATTATAGACCAAGCTCTCTAATGAATACTGATGCAAAAATTTTAAATGAAACTCTAACAAAGACATTACAGCAACTTGTCAGCAGGATAATACATTATGGCCTGTAGCGAGCTGTAGTCTCTAGAAGCTGCTGGATCACTCTCTGGGAAGAGATCTGCTGTGTCTTCTCAAATCTCTCAGACAGATTCTTCTTCCTGTAACGAACCGTTGTCTCCAGGCAGTTGCTGTTAACTCTTGTCCAAAGAAGTGACTTCCCTTCCTGCAGAGAGCCCCGTCAAGCCTGATGCAATTCAGAGTCTTTCTTCTTGAATCCTGGCTCTGAATCTCCTCCAGCTCTTATCCTTCTCCAGGCCGATCTTCTCTCTGCGCCCAGTGCTGTCTCTTTTTATCCTCCCAGAGAATGGGCGTGGGATAATGCAAGGGCTTCTGGGAAGAACCACCCCAGCCAATGAGCTTGCCCCCTCTATCAAGTCAACCTGAGTTCTCACCTTGTAATTGTCCAGAAAACCTGAATTCTCACCTTGTCACCATCCAGACAACCTGAGTTCTCACTTAGTAATCCTAACATCTCCCCCTTTCTTTTGATTTAGAACATAGGACAGTCATGACCTTGAAACATAAATCCATCAATATGGGAAGTATTACAGATAATTACATAAATGACCTTGAAACATAAATCCATCAATATGGGAAGTATTACAGATAATTACATGAATTACATAAGCACATAGTAACATAGTAACATAACACATGCTAGAAGTATATAACATAATCATAAATTGAAAATTTATAAATGTCCATAAGTCCATTGTCCATTAGTCTCATCTTGTGTGAGGAAGTCCAATGATTCCTGCTGGTTTTTAAAGTTCTTTAACAGTCTTCTTATTATCCATGCTCTTTCAGTGTCAGATGTTTCTTAGATCTTCTCCTTTATTTTGAGATCTTTCTCTTTTTCTGTCTCTCTCTGATGGACAAGGCGAATATGACTCGTTGGCACCCATCTGATTCCTTCTCCTGCTGAAGAAATACAAGCAAACCCTCTCTCCCAGGCAGTTAACCGCTTTCTAAATCTCTTCTCATCATCTGACAATTACATTGGAGTTGTTTGCACTGGGCACAGCCCTGTTGGTTTAAAAGGCCTGTATTCTCCCCAAGTGTAATCCATTTTTGCAATCTGATTGCGTTTTGACTGACTTATCAGGTAATCCCTTTCTGCCATGTGATTGCTTCTCTGCTGATTGATTAAATCAGAGTCCTGGCCTTCTAAAGACTCTTTGGGTGTAACATCAGCTGCCATCATGCCCCAAGTCTTTTTTGCCTGGGGCCCTGGACCTGGGCCCCTCATTCCATTTCCCTGAATTATTCTACACTCTGATGCCCAATGGAGTCCTCTGTTGCATTTTGGACATGGGGTTTTAGGTCTTCTTTCACCCTGTCTTCTCACTGTATCTCCATATCTACACTGAGCTCTTAGATGCCCAATTTTTCCACATTGAAAACATCGCCGAGTTTCTCTAGAAGGCCCTTGCCATGAGGGACCCTGTCTTTCCACATTCATCATTGTCCAGGTGTAAAAAGCATTTGTTCCCACTGTAGCACAGCGTCTTATGATCTCCTCTAAAGGAGCATCTTTGTCTAATCCCCATATAATTCTTTTGCAAATCTCATTGGCATTTTCCTTAGCCAGATGTCTGGTCATTATTTCTGTAGCTGAATTTTCTCCAATAGTTCTATTGACAGCAGTTTGCAAACGTCCCACAAAATCTGCAAAAGGTTCATTGGGACCTTGCTGTATTTTAGTGAAAGCCTCTCCGCGATCTTTCTGTCCAGGGAGGACACCCCAAGCTTTTATTGCAGCCTTAGCAATTTGTTCATATATTGTCATGGTATAATTAATCTGTTCCGAATTCTCTCCATACTGACCTTCACCAGCTAAGTGCTCAAAAGTGAATTGTGTGTTAACTCCTATTTCCAAATTGCATCTGACTTGAATTTTACATAATTCATGAAATTCTGCAAGCCAGAATAAATTTTCTCCAGGTTCCAGACATGTCCTTGCTATGGATTTCCAATCATTCGGGGTTAGGACTTCATAAGACAAACCATCTAGTAACATTTTGACATAAGCTGATGTAGCCCCATAAAGGGTACAACCTTTTTTCAAATCCTTAATTTTATTCAAATCTAAAGGTGCATATCTTCTCCTTTTTTTACCTACAGAGTCAGTATTTTCAATCACAGGATATGCATGTATAAAATCACTTATATCCTGTCCTTCTCTCTTAGCTTTAACCAATGCTTTTTCTAATCTTGTCATAGGCTTAGGCTTCTTCACAGGCAATTTTGTTTGTGTTTCTGCCTCTTCCCCTCTTTCTTCCTCCATCTCTGAAGGTGGGGTTGATGTGGGCCTGTCAATAATCTGTTCTCTAGGCAGGGTTGAAGCTTCTTCAAGAGAATCATACCATAATTCCTCATTTAAATCCTCTTGCTCTAGGGAAAGATCTTGATCTTTCCTTTTTTCCTCACACTTCCTCCTCTGTTCATTTTTAGAACTTTTCCTTCTCCTACAACTTGCTTGATAGTTTAAGGCTAATTGAACTATGTTGTAGATATAAAATACTTCTGCAGAAATTGAACGAGGCCCATTTTTTGCTTGAAATTCTTTCATTTCATATCCCACTAGCTTCCATTTATCTACATCTATCTTTTCTTCCTCTAAGAACCAAGGGGATGTGCATCTTAATGCAGCCAAGAGTTTAGCAATCTGTACCCAGGTTACAAGTAAACTCTGCTCCTCAATTATGTTGATTATACTCTCTATAGTACCACTCCTGAATGGGGGTGGAGCTGAGGTTGCTTCTGGGGCTGGGGATGAGTCGCCTGAGGTCCAGGGATTGAATTTAGCTAACATCTGCCCCATTTCAGCTATAAGAGATTCCTGGTTTAGCCCTTAACAAGTTAAGTTCCTTATTTATCTATTAGCACGCTCACTTAATCTTTAACAAAGTTTCCTTGTTACTCACGGTTCTGGGTCAGAGAGACTGAGATCTGGATGGGAGGCTTTTCCACTGGAATCAGGACTGTGTCTGTCCCTGTTCGGGCACCAAATTGCGAAGGTCTGGTCTAGCTCCTCTTGTCAGGATAAGTTAAAAGTCCTTGCCCCACGTTGGGCGCCAAATTGTAGCGAGCTGTAGTCTCTAGAAGCTGCTGGATCACTCTCTGGGAAGAGATCTGCTGTGTCTTCTCAAATCTCTCAGACAGATTCTTCTTCCTGTAACGAACCGTTGTCTCCAGGCAGTTGCTGTTAACTCTTGTCCAAAGAAGTGACTTCCCTTCCTGCAGAGAGCCCCGTCAAGCCTGATGCAATTCAGAGTCTTTCTTCTTGAATCCTGGCTCTGAATCTCCTCCAGCTCTTATCCTTCTCCAGGCCGATCTGCTCTCTGCGCCCAGTGCTGTCTCTTTTTATCCTCCCAGAGAATGGGCGTGGGATAATGCAAGGGCTTCTGGGAAGAACCACCCCAGCCAATGAGCTTGCCCCCTCTATCAAGTCAACCTGAGTTCTCACCTTGTAATTGTCCAGAAAACCTGAATTCTCACCTTGTCACCATCCAGACAACCTGAGTTCTCACTTAGTAATCCTAACAATGGCCAAGTGGGATTTATACCAGAAATGCAGGGTTGATTCAATATCAGGAAAACTATTAACATCAATGACCATATCAGTAACAAAAACAACAGAAATTATATGATAATCTCAACAGATGCAGAAAAAGCTTTTGACAAAATACAGCACCCATTCCTATTAAAAACACAAGAGAGCACAGAGATAAAGGGAACTTTCCTTAAAATAATAAGCAGTATTAATCTAAATCCAAGACCAAGCATTATTTATAATGCAGAAAATCTAGGAGCATTTCCAATAAGATCAGGGTGAACTGAGGTTGCCCATTATCACCACTATTATTCAACATTGTACTAGAAATGTTTGATCAAAATATTAAAGGAATTAGAATAGGTAATGAGGAAATAAAACTATAACTCTTTGCAGATGATATGATGATATAGTTAGTAAGTCCTAGAAAATCATCCAAAAACCTACTGGAAACAATTAACAGCTTTAGTAAAGTTGCTGGATATAAAATAAACCCACACAAATCATCAGTATTTCTGTGTCTTACTGACAAAACCCATCAACAAGAGATAGAAAGAGAAATTCTTTTTAAAATATCAAAAAATTTGGGTGTCTACCTCCCAAGGGAAACACAATTACAAACTATTGCTCACACAAGTAAAGTAAGATCTAAACAATTGGATAAAATATCAGTTGCTCATGGATAAAAATGAAAAATTGCTTTACTTATTCAGTGTCATACCAATCAAATTGCACAAAAAAGTTTACAAAACTAGAAAAAATAATAACAAAATTTGTCTGGAAGAACAAAATAATTGGGGCAGCTAGGTGATGCAGTGGATAGAGCACCAGCCCTGAAGTCAGGAGGACCTGAGTTCAAATATGGCTTTAGACACTTAACACATCCTAGTTGTGTGACCCTGGGCAAGTCACTTAATCCCAATTGTGTCAGGAAAAAAAAGATATTAAGGGAATTATTTTAAAATAGTACAAAGAATAGTGGTTTAGCAGTAGCAAACATAAAACTACATTATAAAGCAAAAATCATCAAAACAATTTGGTACTGGCTAACAAGTAAAATAGATTAAATATACATGGCATGATAATCAAGGCCAATTAGTAATCTAGTATTTCATAAATTCCCAAATTGCAGCTTCTGGAATAAGAACTCACTATTTGACAAAAATTGCTGGGAAAATTGGAAAATAATATCTTAGAAACTTGCATAGACCTGCCTGCATCGCTCAGCCTACCAAAATAAGGTCAAAATGGGTACATGTTTTGGGTATAACAAGTGATACCATAAGCAAATTAAGAGAACAAGGGATAATTTACTTATCAGATCTTTGTAGACAGGAGTAATTTATGACCAAAGAAGAACTAGAAAACACTAGAAAATGCAAAACAGACAATGTTGATTACATTAAATTAAGAAGTTTTGCCACAAACAAAACCAGTAGAAAAAAATTAAAAGGGAAGTACAAAACTGGGAAAAAATCTTTACAACCAGTGTTTCTGTAAAAGGTCTCATTTCTGAAATATATAAAGAACTGTGTCAAATTTATAAGAAGATAAGTCATTCCCCAATAATAAATAATCAAATGTTATGAACAATTTTCAGATGATGCAATTAAAGTCATCTATAGTCATATGAAAAAAATGCTCTATATCACTATTGATCAGAGAACTGCAAATGTTACTATTTCATAATTTTCAGATTGGCTAAGATAATAGGAAAAGAATGATAAATGTTGGAAGGAAATTGGGACACTAATGTATTGTAGGTGTGAAATGATCCAGTCATTATGAAGAGTGGTCTGGAACTATGCCCAAAGGGCTATAAAACTGTGCATACTCTTTGACCCAGCAATGCCAGCACTAGGTCTGTATCCCAAGAAAATCATAAAGGAGGGGAAAAGATGCACATGTGCAGAACTGTTTGTAGAAGCTCTTTTTGTGGTAACAAAGGATTGGAAAATGTGTCCATTAATTGGGGAGTGGATGAAAAAGCTGTGATACATGGAGGTAATGGAATATTATTGTTCTATGAAAATAATGAATAAGCTGATTTAGAAAGGCCTGGAAAGATTTACATGAACTGATGCTGAGTGAAACAAAAAGAAGCAGGAATATATTGTAAAAAAAAAAGAACATGATCCACTATTAAAAGTGTGGTTCTTTTCTGTGGTTCAGTAATCCAAAAACATCCAAATAGACTTTGGACAGAAAATGCCATCTTCATCCAGAAAAAGAACTATGGAGATTGAGTGTAAATCAACACATGCTATACTCACATATTTTTTTCTGTTTTTTCCCCTCCCCTTTGTTTTTTTTCCCTTTTGCTCTGATTTTTCTCTCCCAACATGATTCATAAAAATAATGTATATTAAAATAAATAAATAAAATTAAAAGATAAAAAAAAACAAAACAAAACCCCACAAATGGTCAGTCCCACTCTGTTGCAGAAACCAAATTCCATTCTGTTTCTAAAATAAAGTTCACAGTCTATGGTAAAACAAGAATTAGTTGCTTGTCTAAATTCAAATGGTTGGCTAGGGAGAATGAAACTTAGAGTAAGTACCCTCATCCTCATTCTCCTCCTCATCATGATTACCACTATTATTTATTCAGTGCTTTAAGGTTTACAAAGCACTTTACATATGATATATCAGTTGAGATAAAAATGAGAAAAATATTGCATGTGATATCTCTTCCAATTAGCCCAAAACTCATTCAGGTAATTTACTTTGAAATATGGGAAATGGACAGAACAAAGATGAAAATTCTATCATTGCTCTCAGAAGTGAGAGTAAAGATTAAAGATTAATCTACTTAGTGTTCTAGGTTACAAATACTTGTGGTTGTAAGTGGATTGAGAGAGTGATGAATTTTGAAAGAAAGTGGTTCTCATCAGCAAGCAATAAAAGAATTGTCAATATATTTTTTTTAATCAAATAGCTTTGTGCTTGAGGAGCATAGAGAGGCTGAATCAGAGATGGGTGTTAAATTATAATTATATCAAGAGAACTGGGCAATAGCTGCTAGAACAGAAGCGATTGCTCCATTAGCAAGGCATCCAGGATTGGTTGGAAACATTTGTACTTTCTTTAACTAACAGGATCTAAACTCATAAAAACTGCCGATTTTCTATTTAAATGTCTGACTGTTTTCTTCCTGTTACTTTTCTGATAGGAAGTCCTAGGATAAGTGGAGGTTGGTGACATGAAAAAGAGACTTAGATAGAACCCTGAAGCCTGCATGTGAAAGCCTTTTTCTTTAACTTTCTTATGAAAGTTTTTATATTACTTAAGATTGCTAATTAATTCATGTTTTTCAGTTTCTAGGCTCACAATTACAAAATTTGAGAGTGATAAAAGGGATCTCAACACAAAAAGAGACAAGACATTTTGTTGAGCTTTAATTGAAGTAAGGTCAAACTTGAGAAGAAAGAATCAATTTCCTATTTTAAATAAATAAATAAATATATATATGTGTGTGTATATATATATATGTATATATATATATACATATATATGCATAAATGATGTTCATGCCTCTGGATTTTTATTTTATTTTAGGAGTGCAAAGGAATCTGGTATGGGAAAGGATTTTCAGGAAAATGAGTTAAAGAACAATCTGAATGCATAATATAAGGCATCAAGTTAAGATTAATTAATTAATTAATATTTTTTACTTTAAGGCCATTCTTTGCTTCAATTGCTACCTAATTTTAATCCCTGAGTGGTTGTGGCCTGAGTCAAACTGAGAATTGTTGAATACTAAGGCCTAAAAAGACCAAAATTTCCTGTTGTATCCAGCTTCATCTCTGTTGATCTGATCTATATCTTGCTACTGAACCCAGATGGCTCTGGAACCAAAGTGAGGCAAGTGCTACACAGCTCTCCTTCTCTCCCTTAAATCCAATTCACTTATATATCATGGCATCACCTCCCTGATGTCATGTTTCTCTTCAAGAACAAAAGACAAGCAATGATAGTGCTTATGTATAAAGAAAATATGAAAAGCATATAGGAAGGCTCTCTCAGGCAATTTCCAAAATAACCACAATCTTTACTATTATTTACTTAACTGAGAGATACAAAAGATATATAGGTTTAGTTATACACACACACACACACACACACACACACACACACACACACACACACACACATATATTTGTTGAGTTTTTAAAGATGCTTTCATAAACTAAAAGCACTCTTGAAAACTTCCATCAAACAAGAGGTCTCCTACATAAGTCAGCATCATGTAAACCTCCATGTTAGAGAGATAACTTTGTTTATTATCTGTTAAGTACTGATATCAAATTGTTTGTCTAAAGAATTTGTCAGTGTCAGAGATGTTTTGCCAAACATCTTGCATAAAAAGAATGGTTCCCTATTGATATGATTATCATAGAATTTCATATTTAGGAAAGAATTCTGGCAATATAACCTGACCAAGAATATCTAGTACAATGTCTCTAATGTATGGTCATCTGATCTTCTCTTGAAAACTTTTAGAGGTGAAGAAAAGTATCTTAGAATTCCTAGATCACAAGCTGTTTTATTATAAAGTAATAATCATCAAAACAATCTGATATTGGCTAAGAAATAGAGTGGTAGATATGGAATACATAATGCATATTACTATATGACCAAACATCTAGTGTTTGAATAATGCAAAGAACCAAGATTTAGGGGCAAGAAATCACTATCTGACAAAAATTGCTGGGAAAATGGGAAAAGTTTGTTAGAAACTAGTTATTGACCAATATCTCATACTGTATACCAAGATAAGATCAAAATGGGTACATTATTTAGACAAAAAGGGTGATATTATAAATAAATTAGGGGATAACAGAATATTTTGCCAGTTAGATTTATGGATAAGGGAAGAATTTATGACAGAAAAAGAAATGAACAGCATAACATGATATAGACTGGCTAATTCTGATTATATCAAATTAAAAAGATTTTGCATAAATGAAACCATTAGAGTCAAGATGAGAAGAAAAGGAGGAAACTGGGGGAAAATTTTAACAACAAATTTTAAGATAAAAGCCTCATTTTTCAAATATATAGAAAAGTGATACAAATTTGTAAGAATACAAGTAAATCTCCAGTTGATAAATGATCAAAGGATTTGAAAAGGCAGTTTTCAGAAGAAGAAATCAAAGTCATCTATAGTCATATGAAAATGATCCAACTCACCATTGATTATAGAATGCAAAATTAAAACAATTATGGGGTACTATATTATACCTATCAATTTGGCTAACATGACAGAAAAGGGAAAGGATAAATGTTGGACAGAGTGTAGAAAAATAGAGGCACTAACCATTTTTAGTAGAGTTGTGAGCTGATCCAACCATTTTGCTGAAAAGCAAATTAGAACAACAACCAAAGGTCTATAAAACTATTCAAACTTTTGGATTCTGCAATACTACTACTATGTCTGTATCTTAAATAATTTTTAAAAGAGAGAGAGATGCACATATGAATACAAAAATATTTGTAATAGCTTTTATGTGGGGGCAAAGAATTAGAAACTGAGGGGATACCCATCATTTGGGGAATGACTGAACACGTTATAGTAAATGATTGTGATGGAATAAAATTGTGATATAGGAAATGATGAGCAGTATGATTTCAGAAAAACCTGGGAAAATTTACACGAAATAATACAGAGTAAAACCAGGAGAATACTTACTGCACATAGTAACTGTGAATGACTTACCTATTCTTAAAAATACAAGACAACTTCAAAGGATTTGTAATGAAATTGCTCTCCACCTCCAGAGAAAGAACTGGTGCTGTTTGAATCTGATAAAGCCTACTTTTAAAACGTTTTTAGTAGTCTTTTTTGTTTGCTTTTTTTTTTGCGATATGTCTAATATAGAAATATGTTTCTCTTGACTTTAAATGCATAATTGTTTGCATGCTTAATGGGACAAGGAAGCAAGAGGGAGAGGATTTTCAGCTCAATATTTTAAAAAGTGTTTGTTGAAAATTTATGTTTATATATAACTGAAAACCTTAAATGTTTAAATGTTTAAAGAGAAAGTAAAAAAGAAAGACAACTGCTAGTGGAGTAGATCTTTCCTGGAGACATGAGAAGCAAGCCAACTTTCAAAAGTCTCCAGTGCAGAAGACCTTTATTCTTAGTTACTCATTTGAATAACATTTTTCATTGTCAAAATGTTCTTTAGTGGATGTAAATATTTAATTCTATATGATAATCTCGTTTCCTCTTTTCTATCCTCATTTAATAGAATAAAATTTATCTACAACTCAAAATGTTTTATTAATCTTCTACATTTTTAAGCTTCCACAGTGTCTTAGAAATCATATAGAATCAATCAGATTCAACCTTTCTTATCTAGGATCAGATGAGATACTGTTTATAAAGAATTTATTCCAGTGCTTGACACATAGAAGGCATTTAATAAATACTCGTTCTTTTTTCTTTCTTCCCAGAGGAGCCCAAAGCTCACTAAGACAAAGCAGAGAAGCACACACACTTATTTAGAGGAGCCACCTTTATAATAACACTAGTTATGTAAATGTTGCAATATTCACAAGTAAAGAGGGCAGCAAAGTAGTACCTTAAAAGTATCATTATGTAAGATGCATGCTTTTCAAGTGATATATGATTAGAAAGAAAGCTTCCTATTTAGAGTCTTTTGTCAAATAAAACAGATTAATAGGAAGGGCTTGGGGAAAATGTGCAGCTGTCCCTGATATGTTTTATTTGTAATTTCATGGTCAATGTCCAATGCCAGGAAATGTTCTGAAGTCTCACATTCATCTGCATGGTTGCCTTTAAGTCCTATTGATTATAAAGATCATTAATGAATATGCATTTCATTAAGTAAGGTTCAACAGTTTTCAGATTTTCTGGAGTGACAAACAACCTGTGCTAAATTTGCTGCTCAACTCCCAGTTGCAGGACCAGAGCCACTGACATGGGGCCAGCATTGTTGGCAGAGGGTTACTTCATTTGCACTCTTGCCTGCTAATCAGCCTGGATAGCTTTGGTCAGATCCTATTTCAATTATATCTCATGACACATTGAGAGATAATGTGAAGGGTGCACTTACATCTCCATGTAGGTAAAGGATAGATTCATCCAGAATAGACGCAGATGAGGCTGGTTTGAAACTAGCAAAAAAAAATACAAAAAGTTCTGTGGATAATTACTTCAAATTACAAAACTCCAAATCATAACAAAACTTAAGTGGGCTTCTCCCTTTTTTAGATTCTGTTGGCTATCGATTTGGAAGCTTTCCTTATAATAAATTGGATAAATACAAACTGCACAAGCATTATGAAATCTGGCTTGTCAGTATGACTTATTCTTACACACAGATACCTCATAAATATGAAGAATGGAGCACTTGAATGATTAGAGGAAAGGAAAAGAGCCATGTGCTCTAAATAGCTATACTATCTCTTTTTGTGGTAGCAAAGAACTGGAAATGATGGGGATGCTCATCAGGGGAATGGTTGAACAAGTTGTGGTATATGTTTGTTATGGAATGCTATTGTGCTTTAAGAAATTATGAGCTCAATGAATTTAGAAAAATTTGCATGAAATAATGAAGAGTGAAATAAATAGAACCAAGAGAATACTATGTGCAAGAACAGCAATATTAACAGAATAACTTTGAGAAAATAAGTAATTTTGATTATTTTACTCAAATTAATATGAAGTCTATACGAAGGAAGATGTTATCAGCATCCACAGACAGAACTAGTAAATAGAAATTTGTACAGAATGATTTTATACACACATACAGATACACACAGACAGAGTGATATTTAATGCTATCTATCTCTAGGGTAGGAAAGAAGGAGGGAAGAAAAAAAAACATTTCCATAATTTATTACATATTTTAAAAGAACAGCAAATTGTACATAATAAATTTGCAGTTTCATGTGTGATCATCTTTATTTTTATTATACTATATCATGGAAATTCTTGTTTTATTCCATAAGTTAAAATTATATAAATCAAAATAAAAAAAAAAGAATAGGCAGTTATAAGTAAGCATTTAAATGTAACAGTTTCAATGATGAGGGGGGAATTATCGGAACTGACCTCTTAAGGCTGCCAAATGTGTGAAAGCAAATTTGAGATAATTATTTTCATCTTGAATGTTCCTGTTGTTTTAAGTAGTCATCAGCTCCACAAACCTGATGTCCTACTGTTGAACCAGCTGTTCATGTTTACTATGACATGGACAATCAGTGTTGTAAATTTTCTAAGGCCTGAAAAAGGTACTACAAACAATCAGTTGGAATATGGTGTAGGTTTCATCTGGAGGTAAAAATAAAAAGGAATTAAGATTGAAAGGAGAAAAAGAGATGAAAACTTGAATCAGTCAATCAACAAGCATTTGCCAATACCTACTACATTTCAGGCACTCTTCTAAGTGTTGGGAATACAAATAAAGGCAAATAAACAATTCCTCATCTCAAGAAGCTCACAGTCTAATGGAGAGGTTGCGTGAAAAAAGCTAATGTACAAACAGGGTGCAGGCAAGGCTTTTTGGAGAAAATGGGATTTTAGCTGAGACTTAAAGGAAGCTGGTGAATTAAGGAGCTGGAAGCAATGAAAGAAGGGTGTTCCAGGAATGAGGGATGTGTTCTGAGGGTGGGAACAATTATGTTTTCACTAACAGTTAGTGAAAACTCTTGGAGATACAGAGATGAAGTGTTGTGTATGGGGAACATCAAAGGAGGCTGGTCCCTGGATTGCAATGGAGGGTAAGTATAAATAGATTGGGAAGATAGGGAAGGACCAGGTTCTTTAGAACATTAAAAGTCTAACAGAGGACTTTCTACTTTTTTTCCTATAAGTATAGGGAGTCACATGAGTTTACTGAATATATAAGTGATAATCATCAGACTCTTTGAAAATGACAAAATATAAAGAACTTGAAATTTTTTATAGTAGAGTCATCAGCTATATTTTAGTTTTCCAAATACTTGCAAAGATAGTTTTGCAAAACCTTGTTTTTCTATATTTTCTCCTTTTCTTTTCCCACTTAAGAAAGCAAATAATCTTATATAGAGTAACCATGTGCATATTTGCCAGTCTGTGCAAGAAAAAAATCAGATCAAAAGGGAAAAAGTAAACATGAGAAAGAAAAAAAAACCAAGGAAACAAAAAAGATGAAAATATTATGATTTCATTCACATCCATAGTTCTCTCTCTGGATACAGATGACATTTTTTCATCACAAGTCTATTGGAATTGTTTTGAATCACCTCATTGTTGAAAAGAGCCAAGTCCACCACAGTAGATCATCACAAAATCTTGTTGTTGCTGTGTACAATGTTCTCTTGATTCTTCTCACTTCATGAAGCATCACTTTATATGTCTTTCCAAGAAAAGCATTTAGAATTACAGCATGGATTAATGACCAACAAATAAAGAATTAGGAGATCCAGATGACCATCTTAGCTCTACCTTTGACTAGCTGTATAACTAGCTATATCACCTTGGACAAGCCACTCTACTTCTGCAGAGATTAGATTCCTCATCTCAAAAGCAGAGTGTGACACTAGACTAGTATTTTAATCTTCTTCAGTTTTGAGAATTATGATGAGTTGGTAAATAAGCAAAAAGTGGCAGATAGTAAAAACTCCTGAGGCACAAAGACAAGAACTGAGTGCTTTTAAATTTCTGATTTAAAGTAAATTCTTGTATTTTCCACACTGCTTCATTCTTAATACATAACTTTTATATCAATAAGTTAGTTGTCAAATATTCATCTGAACTCCACAGGGCAACTGCCATCATACCTGAGAAAAGGAAAGAGAATGAATTTATATATAGAGCCTATTATGTGTTGAATTAGGCTAAGCATTTTACAAATATCTTATTTGATATATTCATATAATAGTTGAAAAAGTGAGCAAATAGAGACTAAATGATTTGCCCAGAGTCATAGTTAGAGAGCATTTGGACCCACATTTGATCTTAAGTCTTCCTGACCCAGTGCTTTATTTATCACACCAATTGTCCTTGTCATAACATACAATAAAACATAGACTAATTGTTCTTAAGAAGATAGTAGATAAAATTGTCTAACTAGCATGCAAATAAATACAAAAATGTTCAGTTGAATTCATTGGGGGAAGGACATGAGTAATAAATACCGATTATCAAGTAAATTTGACTTAAAAGATCATACAGTTCTGAGTCCAGACTTTGTTCTAGACACCCACATCCAACTTATTTTTCATCCAGGTTCTTTTTTCCTGGCCATTAAACTTGGCATTTTTTTCTTAGAACTATCTCATATCCAAATGTAGGACTTTTCTTAAGCTCTTCTATCCACACAGGAAACAATTCCTTTAGAGGCCTAGTTCCTTTACAAGTTCAAGGCAGTGGTATTCCTGATTTAGTTAAATTGAGCTCCCAAACTTCAGACTTTATAGTGTTTTAGATGAATCAATTACCTTTCTTTTCTAATTGTTTTTTTTCCTTCTTGAATCTCCAGGTGTTGCTTAGTTCCTTTGTTATTGCTCAATGGGTCTTGAAGTTACTTCTAAAGGTCAGTGACTGAATGTTTCGATCTTTCATGACTTAGGAGTCCATTGGTATGGGCACTCCCCCCAATGATACATCATAGCTTGGCCTTTAGTAGAGATTCTTTTTTTGGCAAGTCAGAAAAAACATCATATTTATCTCAAACACTTTGTAGAACTAACTAAACTAGGTACATTACAATCCAGATCCTGCTTCTTTTAAAATATTATTTTCCCCAACTACATGTAAAAATAATTTTAGACATGTTTTTGAATTTTTTTGAGTTTCATATTATCTTCTTCCATACCTGTAACAGAGGTTCTTAACTTTTTTGTGTGTCATGAATCTCTTCATCTGGTAAAGCCTCTGATCCCTTTCTTATAATCATGTTTTGTTGCTGACATTTGTAACTGAAGGAAATGTGGAGTTTCAATTGAGGTTAATGGAATTAAAGGTTTAATTTCCACCTATTTAAGTTCAAAGTTTCCACAGGGGCATGTGAATCCCAAGTTAAGAACCCTTGTTCTAGAATTTAGAAGATCACTTCTTGATTTATTGTTATAAACATTTACCACTTCCTCAAGTACTTTAATGCATCTATGACTTCATTGAAGTAGGTCCAGCAGTGCAGATTTTAACTTCAGGCAGAGGGCCACATGCCTATTACCTAATTAGGAATATAGATGCACTCCTTTAGCATAGACTAGTATATTATAAAATTTGTAAATTAAAGTACTATACTATAGAATATACCACCATAGTATTATATTCTAAGGTGGGTAAATACAGGGGGAGTGGGTTTCTTCGTCAAACTTTATTTTCCAAAACCATTTCTTTTCCTGTCTTGAATAGCTCCAGGGAAAAGCTTGGTAACAGGGAAATACTACTCTATAGACCAAATTTCTCTAAACATTTGACTTCTGAATGATATACAATATTATCTTGATGGGTAGCTAGTAGGTAGCCTTAAGCTAAAGGTACTTTATCATCCTGTGGGTCTGAAGTCTCTGAAGTCCAAGGATTTAGATTTTCCTTGATGTAATTATTTGTTCTCAGCTATGAAAAGCCTAAAAAAATGTTTCCTGCTGAGGGGAGGAAATTAGGGGATATTATGAAGAGGAAGAAATGTGAGATTATCTCAAGTAAAGAATACTATAATATTCACATATATGTACACATGTGCAAATATACATTAATATTACATACATGTCATATTTACAATTATGTAAGAATAATTCTAGATGTTTATTTCTAAAACAAAATTTCATCATAAGGCATTTAGTTTACTAGTAATAAATTATCTTGACAAGCAATTATTTATTATAAATCTTGCAAAATTTTATTTAGATGCTTTAATTTTAATAAAATAACATATTAATGTAGGAATCTAAAACCTAGATGGACATTCCAGTAACAGCTTTATGGATGTAAAATAATTTTCATATTTTTATGTTTCTATTAGAATATTTTAAGTTCAGCCTCAGGAAAGACCAATCTGATTGTGTCCATGGTGAATGGATTTTTTCCCTCTGCAAAAAAAGAAAAAAAACACACTGATGGTCAGATTAATCTTGGGGCCATACCTGGATCCCAAGATATACCTATTTTAAAATAATATTATATTTGAGAAAGGCTCCCCTCCTCTTCAAGGTTTCTAAGACTTGTTGCAAATCATGAACATTCTTCAACTTGAATATCATAAGATTCAGCAGAGAGCTTGGAGACTCTGTCCTTGAAAAAAAAGTCCTAACTCTCCGTCTCTAAAGGGCTCTGAATGTTTCCTTAAGACCCTACTTCCAGATCTGCTCAAATTTTTTTCACAGGCATTAAAACATCACATCTCTAGAGCACGAGCTCTAGAGTCAAGAGGACCTGAGTTCAACTTAGGCTTTACATACTTAAAACTTCCTAGCTATGTGATCCTAGGCAAGTCCCTTACACCCAATTACTTCATCATATAAAAAAAAAGAAAGTGAAGAAACAAAGAAAGAAAGAAAGGAATGAAAGGAAAGAAAGAAAGGAAGAAAGAAAGAAAGGAGGAAAGAAGGAAAAAAAAAGTTTCTCATTCTATCTCTGCCTGAGGCTCCTTGTGTCTCCAGCTTCTTCTTTTTTCTCTCTTTGACCTAAGCATTCCTGTGCATTCTAAAATCATATTTATCTAAAATGACTGCCTCTTTAGTACCCTTATTTTGTTACTTCTGCATCAGATGTTCAAAGCATCATCATAGGATGATAAAATTGTAAGGGGTCATTTAATTCATTTCACAGATGAGGAAATTGAAGCACAGAGTGCGTCGGTGACTTATTCAAAGTTGCACATTTAATGAGAACCAGAATCATAGGCTTGAAGTAACATACTGACAACACCTTCCAACATTAAATACTACCCAAATTTTTGTGTCAATACTATGTAGAAATGTTTTATACTCTTTCAATAAGTATGACTATCATTTATTTTGCCTCTCTCTTTAAGGTCCTAGTTTATTTAGTCCACAATAAATAAGAACTTTGTTGGACCTCCATTTTCTTTTTTTATATTTTTATAGCTTTTTATTTACAAAATATATGCATGGGTAATTTTTTAGCATTGACAATTGCAAAAACTTTTGCTCCAACTTTTCCCCTCCTTTCTCCCATCCCTTCCCCAAGATGGCAGGTTGACCAATACATGTTAAATATGTCAAAGTATGAGTTAAATTCAATATATGTATACATGTCCAAACAGTTATTTTGCTGTACAAAAAGAATTGGACTTTGAAATAGTGTACAATTAGCCTGTGAAGGAGATAAAAAATGCAAGCGGACAAAAATAGAGGGATTGGGAATTCTATGTAGTGGTTAATAGTCATCTCCCAGAGTTCTTTCGCTTGGTGTAGCTAGTTCAGTTCATTACTGCTCTATTGAAACTGATTTGGTTCATCTCATTGTTGAAGAGGACCACTGGACCTCCATTTTCAGAGGTGACTTTTGACAAGATGAGAGGGAGACATTGTCTGGCAACAGGGAGAATTCATAATGAAATCTTGTTTCCCCTTAACTTCTCAAAACAGCATTAAATGCATAAAATGTATGTGAACAGCAATAACAACTTATAGGAAAAATAACCTCATGGAATGGCTTTGAAAAATATATTTAAATAAATTGCTATTGTTCAGTTGTTTCAGTCATGTCTTACCCTATTTAAAGTTTTTTTGGCAAGAGTACTGGAATGGTTTCCCATTTTCTTTTCCGGTTTATTTTGCAGATGAAGAAACTAAGACCAATAGGGTGACTAGCCTAAGATCACCCAGCTTGTAAATGTTTGAAGTCATGTTTGAACTCAGAAAGATCAGTCTTCCTGACTCCAGGCATGGCACTCTAACCACCTAGTTGTCCCTTAAATAATAAATATGAAAACAAATAAAAAGCTCCAATATAACGAATGCAGATTGTAGAATAAAGACAGGGATACCAGAGCAAAGCAATTTTAAAATTCATCAATAATAGTTCTTCAAAATGGATAAATTAACAAAGAAAACGCACCTATATTCCCTAATCTACAAAGACATAAGTGAAATAAAAAAGGAAAGACAAAAATACAGCTATAAAACTTAAAAGCTTGCACCAATTTATTAAGCACATTAGTAAAATAATGAAGTCTCTTTCCTGATGGATGAAAAAGTATTTATTAAACAAGTACTACATGCAAAACATATTAGAAGAAGGTATGTATCATAGTAGATAGAGAACTGAATCTGGAATCATAAAGACTCTAGTTCAAATCAAGTCTCAAACACTTAGTGACTCTGTGAGCCTGGGCAAGTCACTTAATCTCTGTTTGCTTAATTCACTAGAGAAAGAAGTGGAAAAGCACTCCAATACCTTTGTCAAGACAGTATTAGTGAACTGTGATCCACAGGGTCACGAAGAGTTGGATGTGAGTAAACAACATAAATTATGAAGTCTGTTAAGAACAGACTAATTTAGGAGAGAATGACAGAAGCTACAAACTATACAAAAAGACAAAATAGTTAAGATATTTTTCAAAAAGGGATTTGAGAATTCCATAAATAAAGCCAATAGGATGATAGTTTAAGCTACATTTATCTGAAGATTAAGAAGTTTGAATATTTCAAGTCACATAAGAAAATTCTCTAGTAATGCTGATAACAAAATAATGAGTGAAGACCAACACAAGATATAGAACATCAACAAAGATGAATCCCAAATTTAACTCATCTAGTTGGATATTTTCAAACATAAAAATTTCATATGGACAAAGCTCTTGCAAGTTGCTAGAAAGAAGTATACCATTTATTAAGAATTCAAATAAAAAAAATGAAAGACAAACCAAAAATCAATCAAATACATTTATTAAGGTTTGACTTTATGTCAAAAGCAATGCCATAATTTGGATCCCACAAAATTAAAATTATGATAGAAGGTGTTGAAACATGGTAATCAGGAATTAAGAGAACTTGAGTTTAAATAATATCTATCATGACTGTGTATATTTTCTCAGGATAAAAGATAAAAGGGTATGTTTGAGAGAAAAAAACATAATTATAAAATCTAAAATTGTAATCATGAACAGAAGTAGATTGAATTATTCTTTAAAAAGGAGAAAGAAGTTTTCAAAACAGGGGGAAAGCATCTTCTAACAATACTTTGCTTAAAGGATATTTCACGTACATTTTGTCTTACACCACAATTAATAATAAACTGTAGTACTCTATTTGGGATACTCCCTGAACTTGAACTTATGATTATTTGTTGGGGTCTCCAGGAGATAGGTACTACTACTTCTACAAAGGATTACAAAGGTTTGAGAGTCTGGAATTTCTAACAATGATACTCTTAAGATTCCACTGCTCTGTTCCCCATTAACACCTGGTCAGAAGATCTTTTAATAAAGGAATTTGCTTTGATGATATTGCAATAATCATTAGTAAAAACAAACAAAAATCCATTTCCTTCAAAATGGACATATTCTCCCCTTATACCCACAGAATCCCTGGGATTAGTGGGCTCAGACTTTAAGTATAATGCTTGTGAGCTCCATGTGTGCTGAAAACATGGGGCCAAGGGCTTCTCATGCAAATCCTGGCCTTAAAAGTCATCTTTTTCTTAAAGATATTTTTTATAAATTTACTATAGGATGTTACATTGTTGACAGACCAGTTTTTCTGCTCTTCTGCAGTTTTAGATTCTTCAAGGGTATAACATTTCTTCTGAATGGGTTAAACCAATGCTGGGCTAAATGAATTTTCTGTTTGGCTAAGTAGCTTTTCTGTTCTTGAAAATAATCTTTCTTTCATTTATCTTCAGATGAACAGAAAGGGAAAAATTCTAGCTTTTTCTATTAATCATTGCTGACGATACAAGGTTCATAATATTGGTAACTGAACATGTCCATCTCAATATTGTTTACAACTGCTGGCTCTGCTATCCTCCATGACTAACTCTAGTCACCATTTGGACTCTGAACTATAAGACTTCTTAAACTCACAGAATCACCTGGGCATTTCCTTCTTAGAATCTTAGTCACTGAACATTTTATCCACTGAAGATGTGGAAAAAATACAAAGAGACAGAGGCAACAAGTGTGCACAAATATATGGTGGCCAATTTGGGCAATGGGTTTACCTGCCCATCTCTGGATCAATTAATAGCTCAAAGCAGTTTTGTCTCCTTGAAGCTACCAAAGATAGGGACTAAGAGATTGATGGGTTACATATTTTGTTTGTAGACTCCCAAATAATTACCTCTTCTAGTCATACAGGAAATTAGAATACTTTTTATAATTACACTGTAACACCACCATTACAACATAAATTACTTGTAACTGGAAAATGGCTCCCCAGTTTTCATGTTTTATTGGAAACAAGATAAAAATATCTGAATTTACTCTAAAAACTGGTCCTCATTGGCCAGTCCTTCTATCGAAAAAATGAGACAAAATAGAAAAAAGTAAAATAAAACCAGAGATCATACTCTAGGAATTTCTATGGTCCCTTTCAGCATTTTGCATTCTTTTGGTTTAAGAAAAAAAAGCAAAAAATTAACTAACTATGCCAGTGGAGCTCAAACTTTTTAAATAGGGAGCAGTTCACTGTCCCTCAGACTGTTGGAAGGCTGGACTATAGTAAAATCAAAAACTATGAACTAATTCCTATGCACACTGCATATATCTTATTTTGAAGTGAAGAAACAAAACGGGAACAAATACAATATTTAAAATGAAGTAAAGTTAAATCAACAAACTTACCAGTATTTCAATAGGAACTATGGGCCTGCTTTTGGCTAATGAGATGGTCAATATCTGGTTCCATATTTATCACTGCTAGTTGTAACAAGTGATGCAAGTGTGCATCCGTTAGTCTTGATCTGGTTGGGGATTTCAAATGTTTCATTCTAGAAAAAGTCTGTTCACAGATGTAAGTGTTGCCAAGGATGGTTGCCATTTTGAGTGCATGGTTCCTGAGATGAGGATATGTCTCAGAGGGGAGAGATACATAGAAATTATGAAGGCTGTTTGACTTGAATGCATCTTTCAGAGAGTCACAATTCTGCATTTCAGCCAGTTCCATTTGGTAAATTGTATCCACATTTTCAATGTCAATAGGAAATGGGTTACGGAAAAGCTGTATGTCCTATTCATGGAGATGAAGCTCTTTAAATCTAAATTGGAACTCCTTTTGCAATTTTTCCAATGAATCCACACATGTTTTGTTTGGGAATGCAATCAGCGGTTTTTCTGCTAACAGATTTTGAGTTGTGGGGAGGTGGCAGAAGTTTTCCTCCTTCACTTGTTTGATGAGGAGGCCTAATTTTACTTCAAATGCTTTGACAAGTGATTGCATATCACATATGAGCTTCTCCTTTCCTTGAAGTTGTATATTAAAATTGTTGAGTAGCTCTGTTACATCTGTCAGAAAGACAAGGTGCCATTTCCATTCTGCATCAATGAGCTCTGGTACTTCTTTGTTTTTTGAAAGCAGAAAAAGTTGTAATCTGTGGAAGTAAGTCATAGAAACGTTTCAAAACTCTCCCTCGACTCTGCCAACGGACTTCTGTGTGATGTAGAACATCTTCATACTCAACATTTAACTCATACAGAAATTCCTGAAATTGTCTGTGATTATTGCATTAGCTCTAATAAAGTTAACATAAGATACCACGATTTCCATAACCGAGTCCCACTTCAGTGATTTACTACACAGAGCTTGTTGGTGGATGAGGCAGTGTATGGCTATTGGATGAGAATGGTTATGTTTGTCCATCTCTTGGTTAATGCTAGCAATTACTCCTTTCTTAGACCCCAGCATGCTAGGGGCACCATCAGTTGTCACACTGGCTAGTTTAGCCCAGTCCAGCTCCAAACTATTCATAGTTTGGCAAACCTTTTCATAGATATCCTCTCCTGTAGTTGTTCCTTTGATGCTTTGCAATGCAGCAAGCTCTTCTATGACTTCAAAATAATCATTCGTCCCACAAATAAAATTTAGAAGTTGTGCAGATTCACGAACATCATTGCTTTCGTCGAGTGCCAAGGAAAAACATGAAAATTTATTTTGCAAATGCTGATGCAGATTGTCTCCCATTTCTTCAATTTTCTATGTAATTGTAAGTCCTGAAAGACTCACTGTACTAAATAAATCGGCCTTCTCTGGACACATCTCTTTGGCAATAGAAAGAAGGCATTCTTTAACAAATTCTCTTTCCATGAATGGTCTGCCAGTGCGTGCTATTAGCTTGGCAACTTGCTCGCAGTGATGAAATATGTAGCTGCTTCTGCTTCACAAAAATACTTTGCTGAGTTGTCAATGTATTTTTCAGTTTTAATATTTTATCTTTTCTCACTTCTCCAACCAAACAATCATATTTATCTTTATGTTGAGTTTCATCGTGTGGACGCAAATAATATTCTTTGAGCACAGACACTATATTCCGGCATATCAGACACACAGCTCTTTCCTTGTACTGCATGAAAAAGTAATCATAAGTCCACTGTTCTTTGAATATTCTACACTCCAAATCAATTTTTTTTTCTTGGCATCATTATTTCTAAGGGATTCCAAATTGCTATTAGTAAAATACCAATATATATATATATATATATATGTATATATATATATACATATATATATGTGTGTGTATACAGTGCTACAAAAACAATATACCAGCATAACTTTGCCCACACAGAGACATATAGACTGCAATGCCCAACTTCCTCCAAGCTGCCTCTGTGCTGTGATGCCTCCGTTTCCTGCACTCTCTCTCCCGCTTCAGACCTTCACTGCACACAAGTCACCGCTCAGGCGGCCTTCCTAAATGCCTTGGCTTCCTCTGAATCCTGGGATCAGTTCTCATGATCTAGCGGTGTGTGATCATACGTGTTGCACTTGTAATTTATAATAATTGCAAGCAAGACTGTACATATATGTATATAACTGAGAGAAATATTGTATGTGCAGAATGAGCTTCAGTGACAAATCGTACATTGGAGCTTCCGGGGGAGGTCATCCTGTGACTTGAAGCTGCACAAGTGTATGGATACCTTAAGAATCTGGAGGGGGATGAAGCAGTACACCAGCTCTGCACCCCCTCATACTCAGGATAAGAGGGGGGCACTAAGGTCAGACCCCCAGTGATTATAAGGTGATGACGTATGTTAGCAATATTCTATCTCTTTATGAAACTACAGAACATACACACAATGATAAAACTGATGACCACAACAGCCAGACATGAGATCACTATGGATACAGGGCCACGGCCTGGTACCAGGAGCCTCACTTGGGCAACAATAGCAGTCAGTACCGTAACATGCGCTAGAGAGGAAGCCGTTACATTGTCAATACAGCATAATGGCAATGATAAGAGTCAAGCTGGGACTTGTAGTACTAACTGTAGAACTAACTATACCCGCACACCAGACACAGCCCATATGTTCCCCTTGCAGTGGCCGTGACATGCGCAGCATGCACTGTACATCCCTCATGCTTATCTGTTGTGGTGGCTTCCGTTACTTTACAAGGCCACAGACCATCAATTATCCATCTTCTACATCTCTCTCCCTTCGTCACACCATACACCCTGGCCCAGGAACTCACCTCACCTCGGTTTCGCTTCACATCTGTCTCCACCACCTCAGCCCAGTGCTGGAAATGAATGTTGTTAATGCGAGTTTAGGCCTAATGTCACTTCCAGTCTGATTTTGCCATAACCAGCCAGCCGCATAAATGTCCTCAGCAGGCCGCATCTAGCCGCGGGCCATAGTTTGAGGACCCCTGAACTAGGCCATTAAAATCTAGATGAAAAATCTCACTCTATGGGTGGATTTAAAAAAAATATATCTTTTAAAAAAAATAAGTTCTATTTCTCTGGACATGCTAAATTGGTATGGATATTTTAAAATCTTAGTTGTATTATACAGTGATTAAGGAGTTATTAAAATATATAAGATTAGATTATAGTTCACAGGATCATTACAATTTATAGTGCTGATAAGGATCTTAGAAATCATCTATTTTAAATATCCCTCCTAACAGAGGAAGTAAGTGATGCCTGGAAAAAGAAGTGCTCCTGATTCTTAGGTGAATTCATGAGAGAAGAGGATTGAGAAGCCATGCCTAATGATCTAAAGTGTAACGTGCTCTCCTGGCAGTTACAATGACTAGTCTGCTGTAGGCCCAATAGAGTACCTTTGACCACTGTCCTTTGCAGTGTGAACTCTACCCGGCTTGCCTTCTCTGAGGCCTTCAAAGGTCTCTGGCCACAATCTCTTGAATCTATAGCTTAATATCCAGTAGTGCCCTCAAGAACAGCCACATGTAATCTTAAAAGCCTTTATTATACCTACTCACATAATGCCCTAACTGATGCCCTGACTTGTTGGTTCCTGAGTGAACACTTGGTCAGAAGACCCACGTGTTAACTACCAAAATCCTTACCTCTTTCGGCTACCCATCTTGGCTTGGCCACCCAGGCTAGGGAGCCAGGGTGAAGAGTGCCAGGTTAAAGAGAACGACTGCTGCCTGCAGTGGGCTTATAAAGGACCTGTGAGGTCACACACACAGCCAATCAGCGAGAGAGTCACCCATTACGAAGCTATATCATCGTGGCCAAGATCCCACCCAAGGGCAGTCCTAATATCCACAGAAATTACTTCTGGGCCTCAATCTCCCGATGCACTGTGTCTGCCCATTTAAAGGGCCCTTACACTAAAGTACTTTCCCCTATACCATGCTGCCTTCATTATACATTAATACTTTCACATACATTTTCTCATTTGTTTTATAGAAGCCACACAAATAGGCATTGCAATAATTATTATCATTCCTATTCTAACACTGAGGAAAGTGAAACTCAAAAAAAGGCAGAATCATTTTTAAAGAACTCACATCTAATGAAGTGGTAGATTGAGCTTTCAAAATTAGGTATTGTGATTCTCATTCCAGTGGTTTTCCTCTGGGATATTTAAGGAGAACTAGGACTTCTATTTGGGCTTATCAAGCCCTAATCATGGCTGCTCATCAACCATTTGTGTCTATCTGCCACTCAATTCTCACCCGTGGCTCCAAGAAGCTGTAGCATGGATAATAGTCACATCCTAGAAAATCATCTCAGTAGATGTGCTAAACAAAGTTGAGAGCAAATAAGCTGTCTTAAATCCATCAGTGAGTTAGGGAGATGTAAAGCATCTCATCCCATCCCCTAGGAACTGGCAGGTAAGAACAATTTAAAGCAACAAAGCACTTAGAGTTTGGTTAGACATCAAGGATGCTAAAGCCATCCACTGTATCTTGAGCTACTGCTAGTTGTCTTGCCACTGGTTTCTAGAAGAGTGAAGCTAATGGCTTTGTACAACTTTGCCTCACTTTAATTCATTCACAAGCCATCATCTGTGATGTATTAGTTCTCTTCAAAAATACAGAAAAAATAATAAGTTTAACAGAGAATTCATCATAATAATATACTCAAACATTGTAGCTAGTGTGATTATATTTTTATACATTTTAATGTTTCAAAGATTTGTGTTTTTCTTTACAGTGAATACTTTCTTCTTTAACACAGATTTCAACATCTTTCTCACTTAGTAGGCAGTTTCTATTATAACTGAAAAAAACAACTGAAAAATTATGATGTCTTATGGTTAACATGAAAATGAATTTATTTGAATTTAGCTAGGTTAAGTATAGAAAGAAAAAAATTAGTGGAGTCTTAAAAGATTCTCATATTAAAAGGAAATAGGAAACACAAGTCATTAAGAGAGCAAAAAAGAGACATCATATATTAAGAGGTGATCCAGAAAAGATTATCTAGATGTTAGAGTCCTAGATTAGTTATTTTTGGATGGCCTTCAAGAGTAAGAGGGAGAAGTTAGTAATCTTGTATTGTAAAGAATATATAGTAGTAAATTATATGTATGTTTCCCAAACTGATCTTTAACTCATTACTTGGCTTTCAGAAAAAGCTCAAGGTTTAGATGGACTAAAAGCCAGAAACACTGAAATTAAAGGAAAGGATTTCAACTGCAGAATAGATATTCCCCATGCTAGAAAATATTTTCATATTTAATAGCTTACATGCATATGAACCAAGATGATGAACTTGTCTTCAAAGATTAGACCCCAGTCACATCTTTGTTCTATTTATGGGATTTGAAATAATTGAAGGGGCATTGATAGTCTAAGTGGAGGTGGTAGGGACAGTTAGATGGTACAGTAAATAAATAATGCTGGGCCTGAAGTCAGGAAGATTTATCTTCCTGAGGTCAAATCGGGGCTCAGATACTTATCTGTGTAATCCTGGGCAAATCATTTAATCCTCTTTGCCTCAATTTCTTCATGTATAAAATGCATTAGAGAAAGAATTCACAAACCACTCTAGTATCTTCACCAAGAAAACTAAATGGGATTATAAAGACTTGAATATGATTGCAAAATGATTCAACATGAAGCAACAGCAATGCTTGCATTGTTGAGAGGGATTTAATTTTTTGTTGTTGTTGTTGACACCTTTAGCAGTATGAAAAAGCCTATTATTTTCTCAGAATAATATTTTAAATGGATATAACAAAATGCATACGATTAGGAGATAGAAACCAATTCTATTGACATTTTTCTCCAAGGAATATCATAGCTAAATGTCAGAATTAATGGATCAAGGAAAAAATATTGCAGACCACCAGAAAGAAACAATCCAAATATCGAGGAGCCACAATCAGGATTACTCAGGACCTAGTAGCTTCCATCTTAAAGGATCAAATTTTCTGGAATTTGCTATTCTGAAAGCAAAGGAAGTTGGATTGCATCCAAGAATATTTAGCTAAATTGAGCATTATCTTTCAGGGAAGAAGATGGACATTCAGTGATATAGGTGAATTTTATTTATTTCTGAAGAAAAGACCAGACCTGAACAAAAATTTTGATCTCCAAATATAGAACCCAAGAGAAAAAAAGGTGAAAAGCAAAGAACTCTTGAGAACTATATCTCTGTTATGAGTACACTTAGAGAGTGCAGGTCTAATTTGATTTTATTGTGATAATATAAAAATTAAACTAGAAGTAGAGAGGGGATTATACTGGAAAAAGAAGAAAATGGAGGTAATATTAGGGAAATTACATTTCATGAAGAGGCAAAGAGCTGTTATAATTAAAGGAAAGAAGGAGGGAGATGAACATTGTGTGAATCTTACTCTCATCAGATTTGGCTCAAAGAGAGAACATCAGACGTATTTGGCTTCACAGAGAAACTTGTCTCACCTATGAGGAAGTTTGAAAGGAAAGGGAAAGGAAAGAGGGAGGCTAAAGAAGGGAAAACATAGGTAGTAGGGAAAAGGTGTAAGAAAGGGGAAAGAGCTCTATTTGAGGGAGGTAGTAGAAAGAAGTAAAATACTGGGGAGGAAGGAAAGGGGGAAAGTAAAGAGAAAAGCATAACTTGGGGAAAATAAGATGGTGGGAAATAACAGAATTAGTCATTTTAATTGTGAATGTGAATAGGATGAACCTTCCCATAAAAAGGAAGCAGATAGCAGACTGGATTAAAAGCCAGAATTCCACAATATGTGGTTTACAAGAAATATATTTAAAACAGAATGATACATATAGAGTAAAGGTAAAAGGCTGGAGCAGGATCTATTATGTTTCAGGTGAAGTAAAAATAGCAGGGGTAGCGATCCTGATCTCAGAGCAAGCAAAAGCAAAATTTGATCTAATTAAGACAGATAAGGAAGGAAACTATACCTTGCAAAAAGTATAGCTAAAGGTAATGAAGAAATATGAATGCCAAACATACATGCACTAAATGATATAGTATTCTAATGCCTAGAGGAGAAGTTAAGAGAACTGCAAGAAGTACATAGCAAAACTATAATAGTGGGGAATTTCAACCATTCTGTCTCAGAACTAGATGAATCAAACCACAAAATAAATAAGAAAGAAGTTAAGGAGGTAAATAGAATTTTAAAAAAGTTAGGTATAATAGATCTTTGAAGAAAATTGAATGGAGACAGAAAGGAATGTACTTTTTCTTGGAGGTTCATGGAAGCTATATAAAAATTGACAATGTTTAGGACATAAAAATCTCAAAATCAAATGCAGAAAGGCAGAAATAGTAAATACATTCTTTTCAGATCATGATGCAAGAAGAATCACATGTAATAGGGAGCCAAAGAAAAATAGATCAAAAATTAATTGGAAACTAAATAATCTGATCCCAAAGAATGAGTGGGTGAAAACAAATCATAGACACAATCAATAATTTCATCCAAGAGAATGACAATAATTAAATAACACACCAAAATTTATGGCCAAAATAATTGCAGCCAAAGCAGTTCTTAGGGGAAATTTTATATTGCTAAATGCTTAATTGCAGAAAATAGAGAAAGGGAATATCAATAAATTGGGCATGCAAAAAAAGAACAAATTAAAAACCCCAAGTAAATACCAAATTTAAAATTCTGAAAATAAATAGACAAATTAATAAAATTAAAAGTTAAAAAAACTCTTGAACTAATAAACAAAACTAAGAGTTGGTTTTATGAAAAGACAACAAAACAGATAAACCTTTAGTTAATTTGATCAGAAAAAAGAAAGAAGAAAATCAAATTGTTAGTATAAAAATGAAAAAAATGAACTTTCCAACAATGAAGAAGAAATTAAAACAATAATCAGGAACTATTTTGCCCAACTGTATGCCAAAATACAATAATCTAAATGAAATGAATGAATTCTTACAAAAATATAAATTACCCAGACTGACAGATGAGGAAAAAATTACTTAAATAATCCCATTTTAGAAAAAGAAATTGAATAAGGCATTAATCAACTTCCTAATAACAATATCTCCAGGGCCAGATGGAATTCCATGTTAATTTTATCAAACATTTAAAGAACAATTATTTCCAATATTGTGCAAATTCGTTGGAAAAATAGGGAAAGAAGGAATCTTAGTAAGTTATTTTAATGACACAGACATGGTGGTGATACCTAAATCAGGTAGGGGCCAAACAGAAAAAGAAAATTATAAACCAATTTCTCTAGTGAATATCGAAGCAAAAATCTTAACTAAAATATTAGCAAAGAGATTACAACAAGTTATCCCCATGATAATACACCATGACCAAGTAGGATTTATATCAGAAATGCAGGGATGGTTCAATATTAGGAAAACCAATAACATAATTGACTATATCAATAACCAAGCTAATAAAGTCTTATGATTATCTCAACAGATGCAGAAAAACATTTAATAAAATTCAACACTCATTCTTATTAAAAAAAAAGCTATGGAGTAGAGGAATAAATTGAGTTTTTCTTAAAATGATTAATAGCATCTATTAAAAGCAAGCAGCAAGCAGCAAATGCAATGGGGATAAACTAGAACCAATCCCAATAAGAGAAGGGGTGAAACAAGGTTGCCCACTATCACCATTACTATTCATCATTGTATTAGAAATGTTAGCTTTGGCAATAAAAGAAGAAAAAGAGATTAAAGGAATTATAATAGGTAAGAAGGAAACCAAATTATCATTATTTGCAGATGATATGATTGTATACTTGGAGAACCCTAGAGAATCAACAACAACAACAATAAAAAACTACTAGAAACTATTCACAATTTTAGCAAAGTTGCAGGATAAAAAATAAATCCACATAAATCATAAGTATTTTTATATATTACCAAGGAAGTCTACTAGTGAGAGATATAAAGAGAAATTCCATTTAAAATAACTGTAGATAATGTAAAATATTTGTGAGGCTATCTACCAAGGAAAAGTCAGGAACTATATGAACACAATTACAAAACACTCCCCACACAAATAAAGTCAGATTTAATGAACTGGAAAAATATCAAGTGTTCATGGGTAGGCCTAGCAAACAATAAAAAATGACTACCTAATTTAATCTACTTATTCTGTGCCATGCCAATCAAACTCCCAAGAAATTACTTCACAGAGCTAGAAAAAATATAATAACAAAATTCATCTGGACAAACAAAAGATCAAGAATTTCAAGGGAATTAATGAAACAAAATGGAAATGAAGATGATCTACTTGTATCAGACCCAAAATTATATTATAAAGCATTTGGTACTTGCTAAGAAAAAGAGTAGTCAATTATTGCAATAGACCAAGTTCACAGGACAAAATAGTCAATAAATATATAAATCTTATGTTTGACAAACCTAAAGACCCCAGTTTTTGGAATAAGTCTTCACTATTTCACAAAAACTGGGAAAATTTGCTGGGAAAATTGTAAATAAGTATGGCAGAAACTTGGCACTGATCCAGCCCACCAGCTCGAGTATTTTGGAGCCAGCTTCTAGTGGCTGTGGGGGATCTAATTCTGACCAGCAGAATGGATCTCTTCATGTGAGAGGATAATGAGGATACAAGGAGACTAAGAGGCAGTTATATGCTCTGACCTCTCTCCTCTTCCCTCTTGCTTCCCATTTATTTCATTGCCAATTTACAAGCAACATCTGTGTCAGTAAAGACTAATATGCAATTCCTTCAAATGTGTTATGATTCACAAATGTGGGGGTTTTCAAAGAATTGACCTGCCCCTTCACACTTACGTCTGATCCTTAGCACTAGAGAATGGCCGAACAAGTTATGCATAAGAATGTTATGGAGTACTATTGTTCTATTGGAAACCATTAGCAGGATGATTTCAGAGAGGCCTGGAGAGACTTACATGAGCTGATGCTTACATGAGCAGAACCAGGAGATCATTGTACACAGCAATTACAATATTATATGATGATCAATTCTGAAGCTCATGGCTCTTGTCAACAATGAGGTGAATTCAGGCCAGTTCCGATGATCTTGTGTTGATGAGAGCCATCTACACCCAGAGAGAGGATTATGGGAAATGAATGTGGTTCAAAATGCAGCATTTTCATTTTTTTTTTTTTTGCCTGCATTTTGTTTTCTTTCTAATTTTTTTTCCTTTTTGATCTGAGTTTTCTGGAGCAGCATGCTATCTGTGGCAATATATATGGAGAAATTGCATGTTTTTAACAAATACTGGATTACTTGCCAACTGGGGGAGGGGATGATTGCAGGGAGGGTAAAAATTAGAACATGAGGTATTGTAGGAGTGAATGACAAAAATTATCTATTTTTATATTTTGAAAATAAAAAGACAATTATAAAAAAATGTTTTATTTTAATCTAAGTTCATTTTCTCTTGTAAAATTTACCCTAAGTTACAATGACTCTAAAGGGATTTAGGAGACCTTTTACTCTAATTTCTACCTTTTACTAGCAAGGAGATTAATTTAAAAAGAATGTTAAGGGGCTCCATAATATTATTTTTCAGAGTTAGTATTTGAACTTAGGCTCAAGGCTTCAGGTTCAACTCTCTAAGTTGAGCACATTCACCTCTGCACGATACTGGCATCTTTTATTATTATTTTTTTCTTTTTCCATTTAATGTCTTGTTTTTCCAATTTGGTTGTAAAATTTCCCATCTCAGCTTTCTGCTTCCCTTCTAATTTTGGCTACATTGGTTTTGCTCGTGCAAAAACATTTTAGACTTATTGCACTCAAATTTATCCAATTTGCATTTCATAAAATGTTCTCCAGTTGTTCTTTGTTGATAAATTTCTCACTTCTCCACAAATATGCCAGACCTTGCTCTTCTAATTTGCTTTCTGTATTTATCTTTATGTCTAATCATGAATCCACTTTGACCTTATTTTGGTATAGATATGCCTCAATGCCTTCTTTCTGTTAAACTATTTTCTAATTTTCCTAGTAGTTTTTGTCAAATAGTGAGATCTTATCCTAGAATCTGGAGTCTGGGTTTATCAACACTAGATTACTACAGTCATTGACTATTGTGTCTTGTGAATCTAAACTATTTCATTGCTCTACTGCCTGGTATGACTAGGCCCCCTGTCTTTGCATTTTTTCCCATTAATTTCCTTGATATTTATGACCTCATGTTCTTCCAGATATATTATTTTTCTAGCTCTACAAATTAATTTTTGGCAGTTTGATTGGCATGACACTCAATAAGTTGATTAATTTAGGTACAACTGTCATTTTATTGTATTTTCCCAGCCTGCTCAGGAACAATTGATATTCTTCCATGTTTAGGTCTAATTTTATTTGTGTGAAAAATGTTTTGTAATAGTGTTCATACAGTTTTTAGCTTTGTCTTAGCAGGTAGATCCACAAATATTTTATATTGTCTATAGCTATTTTAAATAGGAGTTTTCTTTCCATCTCTTGTGTTCCTGGTGTGTGTGTGTGTGTGTGTGTGTGTGTGTGTGTGTGTGTGTGTGTGTGTGTGTTTTTGATAACTTATAGAAAGGCCTTTCATTTTGAACAGGAATAAACTGTGGCAGGAAATAGCCAAGATAGTTTGGACTACTTTATCCTTTAAATCAGTTTTTATAGCCTTCCAGGAGCCTGTTTCTGTGGTGATTTCAATTGATGTGAAAGGAAACCTAGGCTGTGCTGGTAAGGACTCTTATCCACAAGGGTGTAGACAAAGACTATCTTCAAATTTCCCCATGGACTGTGAAACCAATTTCACAAAAGGAAATAACATAGCCACTTTGATATACCCAATGTTGTTGGTGAATTTAGGAGCCTGCATATACAGTTACTTGGTATTTCTGATATCTCTAGTTAAATAAATTATAAACTTACATGTGGTACTGAGTATGGGTTTTAGAACTAGTGTAAACATTTTTTATATATTGACACTGAACTCTGTAGATTTTGCTCTTGTTTTATTGATGAAATGCTGGTCTTTGATGTTTGACAGACTTGTCACTAAAATGGAGTTTGGTTTTGTTTCATCTCAACACCCCTAATGTTGTATTGTATACTCTGATTACTGAACAAAAAATATCCCCAGCTTCAATATTTTTGCTTCATTTTATAAAAACTAGCTTCGCTGATGTTTGTATTCTACTCTGCCTTTAAAATTTGATTGATGGAGAAAATGTGTAACCTGTTAACTGTTCTGGCACTAGATTTAAAATCCAGAGCTGTTTTATCCCCTCTGCGGATCCCAGCTTAATTTAGGCTCAGAATAATTTGTGCCTGTGATCAGTTAGGTAAGAATGTTTTCTTCTAGGAATGCTGATTTTTTTGAGTTAGTTATTTTTTTGATGGCCTTAAAGAGTAAGAGAAAAAGGTCAATAATCTTACTTTTACTATAAGAGTAAACAGTAGTAAATTATCCTTATGTTTCTTAAGCTGGCCTCTAACTCAAGTCTGCACAGTATTTAATTCACTTTTTTGGGAATTTGTGGATATAAATTTTGATCACAATGGCCTTTGATGATTTTCTATTTCAATGTTGGCGTATGCTTTTAGTCATATGATTATAACATTTAGAGCACTGTGGTAATTTAATTGTCAAAACCTGACCACTTCTTTAATCTGTTGTTGGGCAGTTCATCATATAAATTTGTAAAATATTGAGTGAATTCAAAGGACCATGAAATCTTTTCACATGCCAAAAACTTTTTAGGAATTTAATGTTTTATTTTTAATATTCTAATAAAATAGCATCTGTGAAAGTGGTGGGTTTTTATCCTTTTTGGCCTAGTTACATATGGCATTTATTTTTATGTGATACAATTTGCTTTTCAGCTTAGGAAAGAATCTTTTCAGTTTAAAATATTACATTTTCTATCTAAATGTGAACCACTTTTTCAATGTCAACTTTAAAAATAACTGTTTGGTAATAAAACCATTATATCATGCAATCCAGGTTGCAACTTGTCTATAATTTACAGACAATTGTCTGAGGCTCAGAGATTAAGTGACTTGTCCATGGCCACACAGCTAATAAGTGTCCAAAGGAGAATTTGAACCATCTTCCTGATTCAAAGCCTGGTACTCTCTCCTAACCATGCTGCCTCTTTATCACCACACTGTTATTGGATAATCAAAAGAAAATGGCTGTAAACAACAAGCAAATAACCTTTGGGCATTTTCTTGCAATCTTCCAGGTAAATACAAAATTTATACAGGGCATAAAACTGCCTATTTGTCTATTACATAGTGTATTTAGATTCTCTAGAATTGACTTTGTCTTTAGTAAGCATGTTTTTTGTCAGTAACCTAAGCTTCTCAAGAGAAGAAATTCTTTTCTTTTTTGCACTTGTACCCCAGTGTCTAGCACATTTCCCAGAATGGTTTTTTTGAGTAATTTTCAATTATGTCAGATTAGATTTTTTTCATTACTGAATCTTAATAAATTTAATTTAAATAGATTGAGAAATGATTTTGATTTGACTGATTGATGTAGAGAGTGAGACAAACATCAAAAATCTTGTTACTTTAAAATTATTGATAGAAAGGGCAGAATGTAATACACACCCAAAATTTCAGGGAAAAAAACAAAGTTCAACGACGTCAGAGAAAAATTAGATACCTGAGATTCAAACTGGCTCAAGAGGGCTTGGATGAATTTAAGAATTAAAAATTGTCTATATACTTTTTTTTCAGTTACAGTTCAATTAAAAAAAGACAAAAATTTCTTTGCTTCTCATTCTCTATAGCGTCCTGAAAAAAAGAAAAAACAAAGCATAATAAATAATACGTACATGTATGTGTGTATATATACATATATATATGTATATATACACAAAACACACATATATGCATATGTATGTATACATTTGATCATATAATAGATATAGCTATATTAAGTGAAGAAAATTACCTCATTGGTGATTTTCAAAAAAATGTATCCTTCATTCTTCATTTTGAGACTATGTATTCTGTAAGATGAGTAACATACTTCCTTATAGATTCTTTGGAGTTCGTCTTTGCATTGATTAGAGTTCTAGTTTTATAAAGTTGCTTCTCTTTATAATGTTATTCATTGCCATTGCATACCTTGTTGTCCTAGTTCTTTTGATTTCATCTTACATTGGTTCATATAAAACTATATTTTGTCATTTCTTATAGAAAGTAATATTCCATTATAGGTTTTACAATAATTTATTTAGCCATTCTCTAATTAATAAGCACTCCCATCATTTCTAATTTGGGACCACTAAAAAGATTTGCTCTGAATATTTTTCTACATATGAGTCCTTGTTATTCTTTTTTGATCTCTGGTGGATAATAGTGAAATCATTTTATTGAAAGGTGTGCATAGTTTACTGACTTCTGGCATATAGTTGTAAATTGCTTTCCAGAATATATGGATCAATTCACAGTTCTACTAATAGTGACCTTCCACTATGGAATTATTGTTTGGGGAAATTTTTGTCCTGATAAATATGAGGTGGAAACTAACCGTTGCTGTAATTTACATTTCTTTAATTATTAGTGATTTTTCCCCTTAGGCTATGGATTGGATTCCTTCCTTCAAAAGCTGCCCATTCATATTCTTTGATCAAATATCTTTTGGGAAGTTTATCTATCTATCTACCTATCTATCTAACTAACTAATTTAATTGGAGAAACTTGCTGCAAATATTTTTTCTCCAGGTGACTATTTTGATTTTAACAGCTTTGTTTTGTTTGTGCAAAAGCTTCTCTATATATTCATGCCTTGTTTGGTCATGGACTCTCCCTTTATCCATAGATTTGCAAGATAATTTCTTTCATCTTGAATTTATTTTTAATGTATCCTTTTATAACTAAATTTCATGTCCCTTTGTAGATTGTTTTGATATATAGAGTGTGAAATGTTGGTATATATTTAATTTCCATCGTATTGCTTTCTAGGTTCTCAATAGTTTTTTGTCAAACAGTGAATACTTACTCTAGACTGGGGTTTTAGAATTTATTGAACACTATTCTATGTTCATTTACTTCTGCTATATTGCATACCTGATCTATTTTACTGATTAACCTCTATTTTTAAACCACTTCTTAATCATTTTGATGACTGATACTTTGTAATATAGTTTGAGATATGACATTCTTAAGCACTTTTCCTTCCCACTTTTTTCTTTATTTATCTTGAAATTCTTAATGTTTTGATCCTCTAGATAAATTTTATTGTTATTTTTATTATTGTCATTTAGATTATGTTGTCATTTTTATTATGTTGGATCAGACTACAATGAATGTTTCTCCAGTTTTTCAGGAGGCAGTTATGTAGTGGGTAGATAAAGAGGTTTTCTTGAAGTCAGAAAGACTCATCTTTTCTGCAAAAAGGCTTTTACCCCAGTGTGGATACTCCGTCTTGGCAGCAAGCTAGGATCAGTGGAGAGGGTGTAAACACCGGAGGTGAAGATTAAAATCCCGGAAAGCTAGCGTCTCTCAGAACCCGGCCACCCCCAACCCCCACCTGGACTGACTCAGCGCATTCTCAGAGCCTCAGAGCGCAGACTCAGTACAGTCATCTCTGTTCTGTTAGTGGCTATCCGCTGCCCTACCCCCAGTCTGTAGAGGAAGCCCATTAATACCATTCAGCCCCATCCCCCGCAAAACAGACCAATTGTTTCTCTTGTCAATTTGTTTTCTTCCATTCCTGCTCTGACAAAAAGAACAAAATAATTCAAAAGGGCTCTAACCATTGATAGCTTTTGTATGGAGAGAGAGCAGACTTCAAATAGTGAGAAGACTAAAAACAGACTGTCCCCAGAGGAATCCCCTAAGGGGGATATGAGCTGCTCCTCAATACAAAAGAATCTCATAGAGGAAATCAAAAAGGCTCTCACAAGAGAGCTGGAAGAGAAATGGGAAAAGGAAAGGGAAGCTTGGCAAGAGAGCCTGGAGAAGTCATCCCATGCATTTAAAGACAGAGTGGATAAAGAAATCAAATCATTGAGAAACAAGATTAGTGAGCTGGAAAAGGTAAACAACTCCAAGGAAAACAGGATTAGTGAACTGGAAAAAGAAAACAGCTCTCTAAAAAATAAAATGGATAAAATGGAAAAAAAATTCCATAGAAGATAAAAACTCAATTGGACAATTACAAAGAGATATAAAAAAAGTGAGTGAAGAAAATACATCATTGAAAATTAGACTCGAACAAGTAGAAATGAATGACTCAAGGAGAAACCAAGAGGTAGTCAAGCAAAACCAGAGAAATGAAACAATTGAAAAGAATGTCAAGTACCTTACTAGAAAGACAACAGACCTGGAAAACAGATCCAGGAGAGACAATTTGAGAATAATAGGACTCCCTGAAAAATGGGAGGAAAAAAAGAGCTTGGACACCATTTTCGAGGAAATGATCAAAGAGAACTTCCCAGACGTTCTGGAAACAGAGGGTAAAATAGACATTGAAAAAATTCATCTATCACCTACTGAAAGGGACCCTAAAATCAAAACACCAAGAAATATAGTGGCCAAGTTCAAGAACCATGAGACAAAGGAAAATATATTGGAAGGTGCTAGAAAAAAGCAATTCAAATATGGAGGATCCACAATAAGGATAACCCAGGATGTAGGAGCATCCACATTAAAAGAACGAAGGGCCTGGAACATGATATTCCAAAAGGCTAAGGAACTTGGTATGCAGCCAAAAATAACTTACCCAGCGAGAATGAGCATCGTTTTCCGGGGAAGAAGATGGACATTTAACAAAATAAATGAATTCCATCTATTTTTGATGAAAAAAACCAGACCTACATAAAATGTTTGATTTTCAAATACAGAACTCAAGAGATTTCTAAAAAGGTAAAAAGAAATCTTGAGAACTATACTTCTGCCAAAAAAATATGTAAAGAACATATGTACAATTTGTCTTAGAAACTAGAGGTGGAAAGGAAATTATATCATAAAAAAGTGTAAAGTGGTGGTACTACATCTCATGAAGAGGCAAAGGTAACCTATTTGAGAGAAAGAAAGGAAGGAGATGAGCATAGTGTGTATCAATAGACATATTCGATTTATGGTGAAACCTCTTCCACTTCATTGAAAAGTGAAAGGGAAGAAGTAAGCTAAGGGGAAGGGAATACAGGAATTGTGAGGAAAAGGGGTAAAATAAGGGGAGGAACTTTAAGGTGGGGGAGGTGCGAAGGTCTGGTCTAGCTCCTCTTGTCAGGATAAGCAAAAGTCCTTGCCCCACGTTGGGCGCCAAATGTAACGAGCTGTCGTCTCCAGAAGCTGCCGGATCGCTCTCTGGGAAGAGATCTGCTGTGTCTACTCAAATCTCTCCGATTCTTCTTCCTGTAGTGAACCGTTGTCTCCAGGCAGTTGCTGTTAACTCTTGTCCTTAGAAGTGACTTCCCTTTCTGCAGAGAGCTCCGTCAAGCCTGATGCAATGCAGAGTCTTTCTTCTTGAATCCTGGCTCTGAATCTCCTCCAGCTCTTATCCTTCTCCAGGCCGATCTGCTCTCTGGGCCCAGTGCTATCTCTTTTATCCTCCCAGAGAATGGGCGTGGGATAATGCAAGGGCTTCTGGGAAGAACCACCCCAGCCAATGAGCTTGCCCCCTCTATCAAGTCAACCTGAGTTCTCACCTTGTAATTGTCCAGAAAACCTGTATTCTCACCTTGTCACTGTCCAGACAACCTGAGTTCTCACTTAGTAATCCTAACAGGGAGGGATCCTAAAAAGGGAGGGCTGTGAAAAGCAAGTGGTGTTCACAAGTTTAATACTGGGTAGGGGGGTAAGAGGGAAGGAAAGGGGAAAAGCATAAGCAGGGGTTAATAGGATGGCAAGCAATATAGAATTAGTCATTCTAACCATAAATGTGAATGGGGCAAACTGCCTCATAAAGAGGAAGCAGTTAGCAAACTGGATTAAAAGTCAGAATCCTACTATATGTTGTTTACAGGAAACACAGTTGAAACAGGGTGATACATTCAAACTAAAAGTAAGAGGGTGGAGCAGAATCTACTATGCTTCAGGCAAAGCCAAAAAGCAGGGTTAGCCATCCTCATCTCAGATCAAGCAAAAACAAAAATTGATCTAATTAAAAGAGATAAGGAAGGGCATTATATCCTGCTAAAGGGCAGCATCAATAATGAAGCAGTATCAATATTAAACATATATGCACCAAGTGGTGTAGCATCTAAATTCCTAAAAGAGAAATTAAGAGAGCTGCAAGAGGAAATAGATAGCAAAACTATAATAGTGGGAGATCTCAACCTTGCACTCTCAGAATTAGAGAAATCAAACCACAAAATAAATAAGAAAGAAGTCTAAGAGGTAAATAGAATACTAAAAAAGTTTGATATGATAGATCTTTGGCGAAAGCTAAATGGAGACAGAAAGGAGTATACTTTCTTCTCAGCAGTCCATGGAACCTATACAAAAATTGATCATAAACTAGGGCATAAAAACCTCAAAATCAAATGCACTAAGGCAGAAATAGTACATGCATCCTTTTCAGACCACAATGCAATCAAAATTACATTTAATAAAAAGCCAGGGGAAAATAGACCAAAAAATAATTGGAAACTAAATAATCTTATGCTATAGAATGATTGGGTAAAACAGCAAATCATAGACATAATTAATAACTTCACCCAAGAAAATGACAATAATGAGAAATCATACCAAAATGTGTGCAATACAGCCAAAGCAGTAATAAGGGGAAGTTTTATATTTCTATAGGCCTACTTGCATAAAACAGAGAAAGAGAGGGCCAACGAATTGGGCTTACAACTAAAATTGCTAGAAAAGGAACAAATTATAAACCCCCAGACAAACACAAACCTTGAAATTCTAAAAATAAAAGGTGAGATTAATAAAATTGAAAGTAAAAAAAAGCTATTGAATTAATTAATAAAACTAAGAGTTGGTTCTATGAAAAAACCAACAAAATAGACAAACCCTTAGTAAACCTGATTAAAAAAAGGAAAGAGAAAAAGCAAATTGTTAGTCTTGAAAATGAAAAGAGTGAACTCACCACTATTGAAGAGGAAATTAGAACAATAGTTAGGAGCTACTTTGCTCAACTTTATGCCGATAAATTCGATAACTTAAATGAAATGGAAGAATACCTTCAAAAATATAGCTTACCCAGATTAACAGAGGAAGAAGTAAGTAGTCTAAATAGTCCCATCTTAGAAAAAGAAATAGAACAAGCTATTAACCAACTTCCTAAGAAAAAGTCCCCAGGACCAGATGGATTTACAAGTGAATTCTACCAAACATTTAAAGAACAACTAACTCCAATGCTATATAAACTATTTGAAAAAATAGGGATTGAAGGAATCCTACCAAATTCCTTCTATGACACAGACATGGTACTGATACCTAAACCAGGTAGATCAAAAACTGAGAAAGAAAACTATAGACCAATTTGAATATTGATGCTAAAATCTTAAATAAGATATTAGCAAATAGACTTCAGAAAATCATCCCCAGGATAATACACTATGACCAACTGAGATTTATACCCAGAATGCAGGGCTGGTTTAATATTAGGAAGTATAATTGACCATATTCATAATCAAATTAAAAAAAACCATATGATCATCTCAATAGATGCAGAAAAAGCATTTGATAAAATTCAACATCCATTCCTACTAAAAACGCTTGAGAGTATAGGAATAAATGGACTATTCCTTAAAATAATAAGGAGCATATATTTAAAACCTTCAGTAAACATCATATGTAATGGTGATAAACTAGAACCTTTCCCTATAAGATCAGGAGTGAAACAAGGTTGCCCACTATCACCATTACTTTTCAATATAGTACTAGAAACTCTAGCCTCGGCAATAAGAGCCGAGAAAGAGATTCAAGGAATTAGAGTAGGAAATGAGGAAATCAAATTATCACTCTGCAGATGACATGATGTTATACTTAGAGAACCCCAAAGACTCTGCTAAAAAGCTATTAAAAATAATTCAGAATTTTAGCAAAGTTGCAGGATACAAAATAAATCCAAATAAATCCTCAGCATTTTTATACATTACTAACACAATCTAACAGCAAGAGATACAAAGAGAAATTCCATTCAAAATAATGGTCGATAGTATAAAATATTTGGGAATATATCTACCAAAGGAGAGTCAGGAATTATATGAGCAAAATTACAAAACACTTGCCACAAAAATAAAGTCAGATTTAAATAATTGGAAAGACATTCATTGCTCTTGGATAGGCCGAGCGAATATAATCAAGATGACAATACTCCCTAAACTAATCTATCTATTTAGTGCTATACCAATCAGACTTCCAAGAAACTATTTTAATAACCTAGAAAAAATAACAACAGAATTCATATGGAACAACAAAAGGTAGAGAATTTCAAGGGAAGTAATGAAAAAAAAATTAAGTGAAGGTGGTCTAGGTGTACCTGATCTAGAACTGTATCATAAAGCAACAGTCACCAAAACCATTTGGTATTGGCTAAGAAATAGACTAGTTGATCAGTGGCATAGGTTAGGTTCACAGGGCAAGATAGTGAATAAAAATAGCAATCAAGTGTTTGACAAACCCAAAGATCCCAAATTTTGGGATAAGAATTCATTATTTGGCAAAAACTGTTGGGAAAACTGGAAATTAGTATGGCAGAAACTACGCATGGACCCACATTTAACACCACATACTAAGATTAGATCAAAATGGGTCCAAGATTTAGGCATAAAGCATGAAATCATAAATAAATTGGAGGAACATGGGATGGTTTACCTCTCAGACTTGTGGAGGAGGAAGGTGTTTGTGTCCAAGGGAGAACTAGAGACCATTATTGATCACAAAATAGAAAATTTTGATTACATCAAATTAAAAAGTTTCTGCACAAACAAAACTAATGCAAACAAGATTAGAAGGGAAGTAACAAAATGGGAAAACATTTTTACAGTTAAAGGTCCTGATAAAGGCCTCATCTCCAAAATATACAGAGAATTGACTTTAATTTATAAGAAATCAAGCCATTCTCCAATTGATAAATGGTCAAAGGATATGAACAGACAATTTTCAGATGATGAAATTAAAACTATTTCCACTCATATGAAAGTGTTCCAAATCACTATTGATCAGAGAAATGCCAATTAAGACAACCCTGAGATACCATTACACACCTGTCAGATTGGCTAAGATGACAGGAACAAATAACGATGAATATTGGAGGGGCTGTGGGAAAACTGGGACACTGGTGCATTGTTGGTGGAATTGTGAAAGAATCCAACCATTCTGGAGAGCAATCTGGAATTATGCCCAAAAAGTTATCAAAATGTGCATACCCTTTGACCCAGCATTGCTGTTATTGGGATTATATCCCAAAGAAATACTAAAGAGTGGAAAGGGACCTGTATGTGCCGAAATGTTTGTGGCAGCTCTTTTTGTTGTAGCTAGAAACTGGAAGTTGAATGGATGTCCATCAATTGGAGAATGGTTGGGTAAATTATGGTATATGAATGTTATGGAATATTATTGTTCTGTAAGAAATGACCAACAGGAGGAATACAGAGAGGCTTGGAGAGACTTACATCAACTGATGCTGAGTGAAAGGAGTAGAACCAGAAGATCACTGTACACTTCAACAATGATACTGTATGAGGATGTATGCTGATGGAAGTGGATTTCTTCAACATAGAGAAGAGCTAATCCAATTCCAATTGATCAATGATGGATAGAATCAGCTACATCCAGAAAAGGAACACTGGGAAATGAGTGTAAACTGTTATTTTTACCTTCTGAATCCAATTCTTCCTGTGCAACAAGAAATTCAGTTCTACACACATATATTGTATCTAGAATATATTGTAATATATTTAACATGTATAAGACTGCCTGCCATCTGGGGGAGGGGGCTGGGGGAGGAAGGGAAAAAAATCTGAACAGAAGTAAGTGCAAGAGATAATGTTGTAAAAAATTACCCATGCATATGTACTGTCAAAAAAAAAGTTATAATTATAAAATAAAATTTAAAAAAAAGAATAAATAACAAAAAAAAAAAAAGAAAGACTCATCTTTTTGAATTCAAATCTGGCCTCAATCACTTATCAGATGTGTGACATTAGGCAAGTCACTTAATTATATTTGTCTTTGTAAAATGTAAAAATGAGCTGAGCTGGAGAAGGAAATGGAAAAAAAAAAACCTACTCTGCTATCTTTGCCAACTCCAAATGGGCTCATGAAGAATGGGAATTGACTGAAATGACTGAATAATCAAAAAATTTATAGGTCTGTATTGCCTTCATTCATAGCTCTTAGTTGTATCTTGGTAAATAGATTCCAAAATAATTTATGTATTCTGAAAATAATTTTAATGGAATATTTCTTTGTATCTCTTTATGTTAGGTTTTATGGTAATATATTGAAATGCTGATGTTTTATGTGTATATATTTTATATACTGAAATTTTGCTAGTGTATAAAGATTTAATTCTAGTTCACTTTAGAATTCTCTAATTAGATTATCATAACATCTGCAAAAATAGAGAATTTCATTTTATTCCCATTTTACTTATATTTATTCCTTCGATTTTAATTATTTTTGTAGAGAACTCCCAGGAAGCTAGAGACTTCCTCTAACTGGGAAGTTCCCCTCCTCCCAAGATTAATCAAGGGTGCATTTAAGCTTCAAATCATGATAAAATATAAAGTCCTGGCACAATTACTGGGACACTGTGAACTTTACATAAAATTGAATCCCTAGAAACTTGTAGAGGATGACCCTACTTAATTATTCTGTGATGGCTCAATAGGTGGATGTGGACAAAGAAGGGGAAGTGAAATCAGTGAGTGGAGTAGGAAGAGGAGAAGGATCATTCCTTTGGTGGTGGAGAGAGAGGAAGGTGGTGTAGAGATTGCTAGATCTAATCACCTGACTGCAACCCCAAAAGATCAGGAATAAAGACTTTTGCTTATCCTGACTCCGGCTGATTCTAAGATATCCAGGGTCTGAACAGAAACTGGCAACATGCTTCAGATAGTTAGATCTCAGATCTCAGAAAACAGAAATCGGGGTTGGTCACTGAACAATGCCTTTCATAATAACATATAGTTTTAAGATATATAATCACCATGAGTTCTCTTAATAAATGGCTCTATTGGGGCAGCTAAGTGGCACAGTGGATAGAACACCAGCCCTGAATTCAGGATGACCGGAGTTCAAATCTGATCTCACACACTTAACACTTCCTGGCTGTGTGATCCTTGGCAAATCACTTGACTCCAAATGCCTCAGCAAAAAAATTAATGAAAAAAAATGGTTCTGGGATTTTTATTATTAGCAACTCTGTCTTCTTATTTTCAACTGCCACTAACCCATTTGTATTGTGCTGGTCACAATAATTCTAGAACTATATTAAATTAGTTAAATTAAATTAATATTAAATATTGCTGATGATAATGGGAATATGGCTTTTTACTTTATGGAAAAGATCACTTACTTTGTTAAATTCATTACTATTAAAGAAAAGTTCATTTATTTGAATGCTGTCTGGTATTATAAATAGAAACAGTTCAAATATTTCGTCAAAAATCTTTTTCAGCATTAGTTATAACTATGTGATTTCATTATTTATGCTATCAATATAAATGATTATGTTTATAGTCACCTTTATATTAAAACAAACCTAAAATTTTGAAACCATATAACATCATTCTAGTCATAATATTATGACTTCATGATAAGCTGTTTTTGTCTATTTATTTACTTATCCATTTTCATAAGGACTATGTTCTATAAAGTTTCTTCTCTCTATATAGTTTGCCTCTCTCCGACTTAACTATCTGTAGCATAGAAAGAAGAAAGGCATCATCTACTTTTGTAGATTTTTTGGCCATCAATTTGTAAAGAATTATAGTATGTTTTTTGAGTGTTTGATATAAGTCATTTAGAAATCTATCTGTTCCTTGAGTAAAAACTCATTTGGGAGTTTATTTTTAGATTCTTCAATTTCTTTTTTTTTTTTTTTTTACTAAGTTATTTAAATAATCCTTTGTTAATTTGAGTATGTTTTATATTCTTATAAATATTAATTCATTTCTCTTACATTAATTTTTTGGGGAAAATAACTATATTTTCTATTATTTTCTTTTAAACTGTTGTGAATTCTCTTTTTCTAATGAATAATGTTATTTTCCTCTGACTTTTAAAAAATCCTGCTAGATAATTACTTATCTACTTTTCAATAAAAAAACCGTAACTTATTCTTATTGACCAATTCAATGAAGATTATTTTTTCTGTTTTCAATTTTGTTTATCTCTGATCTCATAATTCCTACTTGAATATGTAATTGAGAGGGTTGATTTTGTTCTAATTTTTTGTTTCATGTCCAATTCATTGACTTAGTCTATTTATTCTTATCAATATTTATTGAGATTATTATTTTCTTCTAAAGATCACTTGAGGTATACTATTTTGGTATATTATCACATTACTATTATTTTAGTTTCTCTGATTTGTTTTTATCCACCCAATAAGTTATTTAGTATCCAATTAATCTAATACTTTAATTTTAAATATTCTTGAATGTGGTTACATGTTCATATTTGAAAATATTTGAATTTTTGAAAGTACTTTATTGCATTGTGATTAGTAAGTGATGCATTTAGTATTGCTTATTTTCTGCATTTTAGATAAGATTTTTATACCCTTCACATGGTTTATTTTTGTAAAAGTGCCATGTATGGCTAATCCTTTATTTTCCACTAAAGATCTATCTTCTCTAATTTTCTAAATTTCTAGTCATACCTTAAATTCTTTATTGTTTATCTTTTGGTTAAATTTGTCTCATTCTGAAGGAAGTATATTTTAAGATTCCTTATTATTATTATTATTATTTTACTTTCCTGCACTTCCATTAACTTTCCTTTAAAAAACTTCTATGCCAGACAAATTAGTGCCTATTTATTATGTAGTACTGTTGATTTATTATCTATAGTGATTTTAAGCATAATATAGTTTTCCTACTTATCTTTTTAATCATGTTTATATTTACTGTACCCTTGTATGAAATCATATTGCTATATCTACTTTTTTGAGTTCACCTGAATTATAATAGTTTTGCTTTGACCTTTCATTTTAACAATGTATGAATTTTTTTCAAATGTGTTTTTTAAAAAATAACATTTTGGGGGGGGGGTGGAGCCAAGACGGTGGAAAGCAGATATGACTCTCTATAACCTCCTCTAATCTTCTCTCAAACCAACAGTAGTTTTGAAGCCAAAGAATTCACAAACATTTGGAATACAACACATATCTAGAAGATATCTTGGAAGAACTTAATAACAGGTCTGTTTCAATCGGGCAAGGGGACAGTCTGCCGAACCTAGATCATAGCATAGGGAGATGGGGCAAGAAGCTGCAGCGGAGATTCAGTGCATTGTAGCTTCTGCGCACTTGGGAATATTCTGTAAGCCTCTAAGGCCCATCTATCCTGGTTGCAAACAAACAGTTCGTTTGGCAGATTTGCCTTTTGTAAAATTCAAATTGTAAACCACTGAGCCCAGAAGAACACTGGACCTAGCTGCCATTACTCAGCACTGGCAGTCAATCAGCAGAACTGCCCCAGGGCAAATGAAAGCAGCCATTGCTCCTTTGCATGGAACAGATCTCAAGCCTTAAAAAAATGAATAAAAAACAAACAAACAACAACAACAAAAAAAAGAGCTCTCACCATAGTCAGATTTTATGGAGAGAGAGAAAACAGATCTCAAATACTGAAGTTACTAAAGGCAAAGCAACTCCAGAAGAAGCCCCAAAGAGAGACATGAGCAGGTCCTCATTTCACAAAGTTTTCTTCAAAGATTGCATAAAGGATCTTAAAAGAGAATTAGAAGAAAAATGGGGAAATGAAATGAGATCATTGCAAGAAGGAATGGAAAAAATAGAAAAAGAATGCAAAGAACAAAAAATTTAATTGGCCAATTGCAAAAGGAGCTAAAAAAGGTAACTGAAGAAAAGAATACACCAAGGAAAAGGATATGCACAGTTTGATAACTTTTTGAACATAGTTCCAAATTGCTCTCCAGAAGGGTTGGATACATTCACAATTCCACCAACATTGTATCATTGTCCCAGTTTTTCCATATCCCCTCCAACATTCATCATGATATTTTCCTGTCATCCTAGCCAATCCGAAAGGTGTATAATGGTATCTCAAAGTTATTTTAATTTGTATTTCTCTGATCAATAGTGATTTGCAGCATCTTTTCATGTGGCTAGACATAGTTTCCATTTCTTCATCTGAAAATTGTCTGTTTATATCCTTTGACCATTTATGAATTGGAGAATGACTTGATTTTTTATAAATTAGAATCAATTCTCTATATATTTTGAAAATGAGTCCTTTATCAGAACCTTTGGTTGTAAAACTGTTTTCCCAGTATACTGCTTCCCTTCTAATTTTGTATGCATTAGTATTGTTTATGTATTTATATATTAACTTGATATAATCAAAATTTTCTATTTTGTGATCAATAATGTTCTCTAGTTCTTCTTTGGTCACAAATTCCTTCCTGCTCCACAGGTCCAAGTTCTTCTAATTTATTTATAATCTCAGTCTTTATGCCTAAATCATGAACTCATTTTGATCTTATCTTGGTGTAAGGTGTTAAGTGTTAGTTTCTGCCATACTAATTTCCAATTTTCCCAACAGTTTTTGTCAGTGAATTCTTATTCCAAAAGCTGGTGTCTTTGGGTTTGTCAAACACTAGATTATCATAGTTTATTGACTATTTTGTCTTGTGGACCTAACCTATCCACTAATCAACTAGTCTTATTTTTTAGCCAATACCAAATGGTTTTGGTAATGGATGCTTTATAATATAGTTTTAGATCTGGTACAGCTGGGCCACCTTCATTTGATTGTTTTTTCATTAGTTCCCTTGAAAGTCTTGACTATTTATTCTTCCAGATGAATTTTGTTCTTATTTTTTCTAGGTCATTAAAATAGTTTTTTGGGAGTGTGATTGTTATATCACTAAATAAATAGATTAGTTTATGTAGTATTGCCATCTTTATTATATTTGCTCGCCCTATCCAAGAGCACTTAATATTTTCCAATTAGTTAGATCTGACTTTATTTGTGTGGAAAGTGTTTTGTAATTTTGCTCATATAGTTCCTGACTTTCTCTTGCCAGATAGATTCCCAAGTATGTTATACTATCGACAGTTATTTTAAATGGAATGTCTTTGTATCTCTTGCTGTTGGATTTTGTTAATGATATATAAAAATGCTGATGATTTATTGGATTTATTTTGTACCCTGCAACTTTGCTAAAGTTGTGGATTATATTATTATAGCTTTTTAGTAGAATCTCTGGGGTTCTCTAAGTATACCATCATATCATCTTGCAAAGAGTGATAATTTGGTTTCCTTGAAGGCCATATTTTTCAAAGGCAAGGCTTGACCCAAGTTTTTCTGATGCTAAGGCCAATCGTCTAATTCCTCTATATCATACTCTCTTTATATAAGGATAGCTAAGGACTATAAGAAAAAAGGGTTTTGTACTATATATTCTTTGCTTTTTGGAGGAAGAAGAACAAGTTTAAAAAGAAAAAAACTATTAGGATTGTATGTGATGAAGATAACTGATGAGAAAAGACATAATTACTCAATTCTTATTTTACATCTATTTTCTCCACCAAGAAGAATTACTTTCTGAATAGGTAGACAGGATAATATATAGTGAATTGTAATATTAAATAGAGAAAGAGATGACAAAAGAATATCATCTTGTCTTCAATATGTGTATCTCATCAGTACTAGTCAACTTTCATCCCAGAATGCTAGAAAAGCAAATAAACAAACCAACTTTCACATATACCACAATGTATGGTTAATATTTTAAGTATGTTTTAATTCCAGTTTTCTAGAAAAGGGCAATGATGGATTCTTCAAACTCTGGATAGTCTTCCTTTTTGACTAGGAAACATTCTAGAATGCATCATTAAAGTGTTAATAAACTATTAACACTTAGAAAAGGGGTGCTTCTAGGTGGCGCAGTGGATAGAGCACCAGCCTTGAATTCAGGAGGACCCCAGTTCAAATCTGGTCTCAGACACTTAACACTTCCTAGCTGTGTGACCCTGGGCAAGTCATTTAACCCCAGCCTCAGGGGGAAAAAAAGGAAAAAAAAACACTTAGAAAAGGGAAGAGATTATCACTGTAAAAGTAATTTTAAGAAAAAATCTTAACTGAATAATATAATTTCCTTTACTGGCAGGGTTACTTGATCAAGGAAATAAAACTTGAATCCCTGATTTTCACAAAGAGGTAAGACAAACCAACAATATTCATTCAAGAAAAGATGGAGAGATATTTGTCCTATGAAGGTGTAGATAGGTAGATTGGAATAAGTAGGAGACATGATCCAAATTGCTGGGATTTATAGGTTGGATCAACCTAAGAAGTTTTCTTCATAGGCTTATTTTAGAGCCTTATTTATTTATTTATTTATTTATTTATTTATTTATTTATTTATTTATGTTTTTGCTGAGGCAATTGGGGTTAAGTGACTTGTTTAGGGTCACACAGCTAGGAATTGTTAAGTGTTTGAGACCAGATTTGAACTCAGGTTCTCCTGATTTCAGGGCTGTCAGAGCCTTATTTTTGGCACTGTTACATTCAACATTTTTAGCAATGACTTGCATGAAAGCATAGATATTTTGCTCTTCAAATTTATGAATTGTAAGAATCTGAGAGAGCTAATATTTGCATCATAGCAGTCTGCAAATAAATGTCCATATGTTTTAACATTAGATCAGGGCTAAAAAAGAAAATTCTATTGGGGTAAATGAAAATTCTTATACATGGGTTTAAAAAAGTTATTTTTATAAGTTTTAGAGTAGGGAGATGTACCTTTACAGCATTTATTATGAAAAACTTTTGGATTTTGGTGGACTGAAATTTCAATATGAATTAATGGCATGGGGGCAGCTAGGTGGCGCAGTGGATAGAGCACCAGTCCTGAATTCAGGAGGACTTGAGTTCAAATGTGATCTTAAACACTTAAGGCTTTCTAGCTGTGTGACCCTGGGCAAGTCACTTAACCCCAGCCTCAGGAAAAAAAAAATGACATGCTATATCACTCTCCTGACTCTATCCCAAACAAATTTGTTGTTCTGTGAGAAACTTCCTCATGTGAAAATTCCCTTCACCAATGCAGATTTGTGTAATATTCTTCTCTAAAAATGTAATGTTCTCTGGGAGCTTGTTTCTTAGGAGGCTTCTGGAGGCAGCCTTCATTTCAGATTCTGTAATTACCCCAAATGCAGCCAGGAGTCAAAGTCCAAATCTTTTATTTTTCTCATTCTAAGTCTTGTTTCTTTTCCTGGGGCCTGATTATCTTTAATAGAGCCTATCACTCTCCTTGGTTCCGAGAGCTTAACTGCCTTCTCTAGCTTGTGAATCTCCTCAACTGAATCCTGGTTGAGGCTCAAAGTTTCTTAGTGGGCTTCTCTAGTGAGCCTGAGAGCTCCTCCTTATATATGCTCTCTTAAAGATGTGAATCTTGTGGAATTATAGTAAGTACTAAGTACATGCCAATTAGAGAATCATTATTTCATCAATTCCTCTTAGTACCTTGTTTCAAGTTCTGGCCCATAACATCTTCTTGTAGGATCAGATCAATCATTCTGAACCATGCTAAATTAGATAATTATTGTCTCTATCAATTCTAGTGACAGCACCTTATAAGAATCCTAACAGATTGGCAGTTCTAAACTATGATTTTAGATTATTTTGTGGAATACTGAGAATTGAGTGAGTTTCTGAAGTCCACATTAGCCACATGGTATCAGAAGCAAGTCTTAAACTCAAGTCTTTCTAATTGTAAAATCAACCTTCCCTGCACAACATCATCCCACCTGCTGTTTGTTCTCAGAATACATTAATAGAAGTAAAATATCCAGATATTCAAAGGTGATAATCTTATTGGATCTTGGTTAAAATCTATCAAGAATCTATATTGGATTATGAATACTGAATTTTAGAAAAGCCATTTTGCTAATAATTTAAAATAAAGTACAGCCTAAATAAACAACAGTGCATACAGGGGAAGATAATTATCCTGGCAAGAGTATTTGATATTAACTCACAAGAGGGCCTTTACAATGTTTAAAGAAACCAGGAATGTTGACATTTGAATGAAAAAGAACTGAGGGACCAGAGGAGAAATGTGAAGAACTGTGTCATAGAAAAGAAAAATATTTCATCTACATAGATTTCATATCCAAGAACAATATTTTTAGTTTGGAAAAGGTGTTTTAGCCTCAACATAAAAAAAAAAATCTTAGTAAACAGAATTGTTTTTTTCTAAAGTTCAGATTTTAGCCACGTTAACCTGCACTTACTCAGAAAATTGAAATGGTTTTCTATTAAGTCTAGAATAAAATCCCAATCTTGCAAATAAGGTTTCTCAATAGCCTAATTCCTTCTTATTTTTTGCAATATTCTTACACCTATTAATATTTTGTGATGTAGCTCTACCATTCTACTTACTATCCCTCTCTTTTGTGCTTTGTTCTAGCTGACCCCCATGCTTGGAATACTTTTGTTGCTTTATATCTAAAAGTATGTGGCTTCCTTCAAGATTCAAGGACTGGAAGACCCAAATTCTTTTTTTTTCATTTTATAGAATATATAGAGTTATGCATATATATCCCCATTTATGTACATATTGTATCTGCCAGTAGAAGGTAAGCTTTTTGAAGGCCAGAACATTTTTTACTGTAATTAACAAAATGTTTAACAATGAAATAAACAATAATTTATTGTTTACATATACAGCTATCCCAAAATGATTTAGTTTGCCTTAGATGGATATGAATTTCATATCACTGCAGGTCCTAAAGGGGAGGAAGTATGACCATTCTTCTGGCTTGTGATAGGGGGAATTTCTGCCTAGACATAGGTTGGACTAGATTATCTCTGAAATCCTTTCTAACTTTGAATATTTTTTAAACTTTCTATTTTCAAAACATATGCATGGATAATTTTTTCTTTTTTTTCTTTTTTAATTTTATAATTATAAAATGTTTTTGACAGTATAAATGCATGAGTAATTTCTTTTATAACATTATCCCTTGTATTCATTTTTCCAAATTTTCCCCTCCCTCCCTCCACTCCCTCCCCTAGAGGCAATCCCATACATTTTACATGTGTTACAGTATAACCTAGATACAATATATGTGTGTAAATCCAATTTTCTTGTTGCACGTTAAGTATTAGATTCCGAAGGTATAAGTAACCTAGGTAGATAGACAGTAGTGCTAACAATTTACATTCACTTCCCAGTGTTCCTTCTCTGGGTGTAGTTGTTTCTGTCCATCATTGATCAACTGGAAGTGAGTTGCATCTTTTTTATGTTGCAGATATCCACTTCCATCATAATATATCTTCATACAGTATTGTTGTTGAAGTGTATAGTGATCTTCTGGTTCTGCTCATTTCACTCAGCATCAGTTTATACAAGTCTCTCCAAGCCTTTCTGAATTCCTCCTGCTGGTCATTTCTTACAGAGCAATAATATTCCATAACATTCATATACCATAATTTACCCAACCATTCTCCAATTGATGGGCATCCATTCATTTTCCAGTTTTTAGCCACTACAAAAAGAGCTGCCACAAACATTTTGGCACATACAGGTCCCTTTCCACTCTTTAGTATTTCTTTGGGATATAAGCCCAGTAATAGCACTGCTGGATCAAAGGGTATGCACAGTTTGATAACTTTTTGGGCATAGTTCCAGATTGCTCTCCAAAATGGCTGGATTCTTTCACAACTCCACCAACAATGCATCAGTGTCCCAGTTTTTCCACATCCCCTTCAACATTCATCGTTATTTGTTCCTGTCATCTTAGCCAATCTGACAGGTGTGTAGTGGTATCTCAGAGTTGTCTTAATTTGCATTTCTCTGATCAGTAGTGATTTGGAACACTTTCATATGAGTGGATATAATTTCTTTTTTGTTTTTTTTTTTGAAGTCAAAATTTCTTTTTTTTTTCTTTTTTCTTTTTTTTTAATTCATTTTTCCAAATTATCCCCTCCCTCCCTCCACTCCCTCCCCCTGATGGCAGGTAATCCCATACATTTTACATGTGTTACAATATAACCTAGATACAATATATGTGTGTAAATACCATTTTCTTGTTGCACATTAATTATTAGCTTCCGAAGGTATAAGTAACCTGGTTAGATAGACAGTAGTGCTAACAATTTACATTCGCTTCCCAGTGTTCCTTCTCTGGGTATAGTTATTTCTGTCCATCATTGATCAACTGGAAGTGAGTTGGATCTTCTTTATGTTGAAGATTTCTACTTCCATCAGAATACATCCTCATACAGTATTGTTGTTGAAGTGTATAGTGATCTTCTGGTTCTGCTCATTTCACTCAGCAACAGTTGATTTAAGTCTCTCCAAGCCTCTCTGTATTCCTCCTGCTGGTCATTTCTTACAGAGCAATAATATTCCATAACCTTCATATACCACAATTTACCCAACCATTCTTCAATTGATGGACATCCATTCAACTTCCAATTTCTAGCTACAACAAAAAGAGCTGCCACAAACATTTTGGTACATACAGGTCCCTTTTGAGTGGATATAATTTCAATTTCATCATCTGAGAATTGTCTTTTCATATCCTTTGACCATTTATCAATTGGAGAATGGTTTGATTTCTTATAAATTAGGGTCAGTTCTCTATATATTTTGGAAATGAGACCTTTATCGGAACCTTTAACTGTAAAAATATTTTCTCAATTTATTACTTCCCTTCTAATCTTGTTTGCATTAGTATTGTTTGTTCAGAAACTTTTTAGTTTGATGTAATCAAAATCTTCTATTTTGTGATCGATAATGATTTCTAGTACTCCTCTGGTCATAAAATCCTTCCTCCTCCATAGGTCTGAGAGGTAGACTATTCTCTGTTGCAGGGATAATTTTGAATATTTATCCTTGCAAAACCTTATGTTCTAATTTTTTCTTACTCCTTTTCCCCCAATCCCCACCCCTAGATAGCAAGTAATCCAATATATGTTAAACATGTGTAATTCTTCTATACATATTTCCACAATTATCATGCTGCACAAGAAAAAATCAGATCAAAAAGAAAAAAAAATAGAAAGAAAACAAAATATAAACAAACAATGAAAAAAGTAAAAATACTCTCTTGTAATCCACACTCAGTTTTCACAGTCCTCTCTCTGGGTCCAGATGGCTCTCTCCATCACAGGATCATTGAAATTGGACTGAATCATCTCATATTCAATAGAAATGATCATCCTATAATCTTGTTATTGCCATATATGGTGTTCTCTTGGTTCTATTCACTTTACTTAGCATCAGTTCATGTAAGTCTCTCCAGGTCTTTCTAAAAATCATCCTGCTGATTGTTTTCTTATAGAACAATAATATTCCATAACATTCATATACCATAACTTATTCAGCCATTCACTAACTTATGGGTGTTCACTCAGTTTTCAGTTCCTTGAGACTACAAAAAGGACTGCAACAAACATTTTAAAGCATAAAAACATATATTAAAGTTTTTTATTTCCAAAACATATGTATGGATAATTTTCAGCATTCGCCCTTGCAAAATCTTGTGTTCCAAAAGTTTTCCTTCCCTTTCTCCCACCTCTTCCCCCGATGGCAAGTAATCCAATATATGTTTAATATGTATAATTTTTCTATACATATTCCATAATTATCATGCTGCATAAGAAAAATCATATCAAAAAGAAAAAAATGAAAAAAAAAGGCAACCAAACAACAACAAAAGAGCTAAAGACTATGTTGTGATCCACATTCAGTTCCCACAGTCTTCTCTCTGGATGCAAATGGCTCTCTTCATTATAAGATCATTGGAACTGGACTGAATAGTGTAATTGCTGAAAAGATCCATGTACATCAGAATTGATCATTGTATAATCTTGCTGTGGCCATGTAAAATGATCTTTTGGTTCTGCTTGCTTCACTTAAAATCAGTTCATGTAATCTTTTCAGGACTCTCTGCAACCAATCTGCTAATCATTTCTTATAGAACAATAATATTCTATAACATTGATATGCCATAACTTATTCAGCCATTCTCCAATCAATGGGTATCCACTCAGTTTCTACTTTATTGCCATACAAAAAGAGCTACCACCAACATTTTTGCATATGTGGGTTCCTTTCCATCATTTATGATCTTTTTGGTATACAAGCCCAGTAGAAACACTGCTAGATCAAACAGTATGTACAGTTTGAAAGCCCTTTGAGCATAGTTCCAAATTGGTCTCTAGAATGGTTGAATAAGTTCACAACTCCATCAACAATGTATCAGTGTCCCAGTTTTCTCACATTCCCTCCAATATTCCTAATTATCTTTTTCCTATCATGTTAGCCAGTCTGAAAAGTGTATAGTGGTATCTCAGAGTTGTTTTAATTTGCATTTCTCTGATCAATAGTGATTTAGAGCACCTTTTCATAGGACTTGAAATGATTTCATTTTCATTATCTGAAAATTGTCTGTTCATATCCTTTGACTATTTATCAATTGGAGAATGACTTGAATTCTTATAAATTTGGTCAGTCCTCTATACATTTTAGAAATGAGGCCCTTATTAGAAACCTTGAATGTAAAATTCCCCCCCTCCTCAGTTTATTGTTTCCCTTCTAATCCTGTCTGCATTGGTTTTGTTTAATTTATTTAATTTAATTTAATATAATCTATTTAATTTAATATAATCAAAATTTAATCTATTTAATTTAATTTAATCTATTTAATTTAATATAATCTATTTAATTTAATATAATCAAAATTATCCACTTTGTATTCAATAGCATACTCAAGTTCTTTTTTGGCCAAAATTCCTTTCTTCTCCATAGATCTGAGAGGTAAATTATCCTTTGATCTTCTAATTTGCTTATAATACCACTCTCCATGTGTAAATCATGAACCCATTTCAATCTTATCTTGGTACAAGATGTTAGGTGTAGTTCAATGCCTACTTTCTGCCATACTAATTTCCAATTTTCTCAGCAATTTTTTTCTTTTTTTGTCAAATAGTGAGTTCTTATCCCCAAAAATGTGGTCTTTGGGTTTGTCAAATATTAGATTACTATACTCATGGATTATTTTGTCCTATGAATCTAACCTATTCCACTGATTGACGAGACTATTTTTTAGCCAGTAACAAATGGTTTTCAATGACTGCTGCATTATACCATAATTTTAAGTCTGGTACAGCTAGGTCACCTTCATTTGAATTTTTTCCTCATTAATTCCCTTTAAGTTTTTGACCTTTTGTTCTTCCAGATGAGCTTGGTTATAATTTTTCTACCTCTATGAAGTAGTTTCTTAGGAGTATAATTGGAATGTCAGTGAAGAAGTAGATTAATTTAGATAGTATTGCCATTTTTATTATATTAGCTTGGGCTTATCCTTAAGCATGTGTTATTTTTCCAATTTATTAGATCTCACTTTATTTGACTGGAAAGTGTTTTGTAATTGTGTTCATATAGTTCCTGACTTTGCCTTGGTGGGTGAACTCCCAAATATTTGGTATTATCTAAATTATTTTAAGTGGAATTTTCTCTTTGTATCTCTTGTTGCTATATTTTGTTGGTAATATATAAAAATGCTGATGATTCTTGTGGATTTATTTTGTATCCTTCAACTTTGCTAAAGTTGTGAATTATTTTTAATAGTTTTTAGTTGATTCTCTAGAATTCTCTAAGTTTACCATCATATTATCTTCAAAGAGTGGCAATTTGGTTTCCTTGTTTCCTACTCTAATTTATTTTTCTTTTCTTATTGCCAAAGCTAACATTTCTAATACAATGTTGAATAGTAATGGTGATAGTAGACAACCTTGTTTTACCCCTAATTTCACTGGGAATGGTTCTAGTATATCTTCATTGCATATGATGCTTGCTGATGGCTTTAAATAGATGCTACTCATCATTTTAAGGAAAAGTCCATTTATTCTTATACTCTCTGGTGTTTTTAATAGGAATGGATATTGAATTTGACAAATTCCTTTTCTCCATCTATTGAGATAATCATATGATTTGTGTTTGGTTATTTATATAGTCAATTATGCTAATAGTTTTCCTAATATTGTACTATCCTGTTATAAATCCTACTTAGTTATGGTGTATTATTCTGGGGATACCTTATTGCAATCTCTTTGCTTATATTTTATTTAATTTTTTTGCATATTCATCAGGGAAATTGGTCTAAGTTTTTTTTTTATCTATCTTCACCCTACCTGGTTTAGATATCAACGCCATATTTGTGTCATAAAAGGAATTTTTTAGGACTCCTTCTGGTCCTATTTTCAAAATAATTTGCATATTATTGGAATTAATTTTTCTTTAAATATTTGGTAGAATTCACATGTAAATGCATCTGGTCTTGGAGATTCTTTTCTTAGAGAGTTGATTAATAACTTGTTCAATTTCTTTTTCTAAAATAGGACTATTTAAGTAATTTATTTTATCTTTCGTTAATGTAGGAAATCTATATTTTTGTAAGTATTCTTCCGTTTCACTTAGATTATCAGATTTATTGACATCTGCCACATAATTCCTAATTATTGCTCCAATTTCCTCTTCATTTGTGGAAAGTTCTACCTTTTTCATTTTTGATACTAACAATTTGATTTTCTTTTCTTTTTCTAATGAAATTAACTACAGGTTTATCTATTTTGTTGTTTTTTCATAAAACCAACTCTTAACTTTTTTATCAATTCACTAATTTTCTTGCATTCAATTTTATTAATCTCCTCTTTTATTTTTAAAAATTCAAATTTGGCATTTAACTGGGAGTTTTAAATTTTTTTCTAGCTTTTTATTTGCATACTCAATTCATTGATCTACTTTTTCTCTATTTTATGCAAGTAAGCATCTAGAGATATAAAACTTCCCCTAAAACTGCTTTGGCTACATCCCATAAATTTTGGTATGTTGTCTCATTATTGTCAGTCTCTTGGATGAAATTATTGATTGTGTCTCTGATTTGTTGTTTCACTTATTCTTTGGGACTAGATTGTTAGGCTTCCAATTACTTTTGGTCTATTTTTCCCCTGTCTTTCATTACACTTAATTTTCATTGTATCATGCTCTGAAAAAGTGCATTTACTATTTCTGCCTTTCTGCATTTGATTTTGAGACTTTTATGCCCTAATCCATTGTCAATTTTTGTATAGATTTCATGCATTGCCAAGAAAAATGTATATTCCTTTCTGTTTCCATTCAATTTTCTCCAAAGATCCATCATACCTACTTTTTCTAGAATTCTGTTTACCTCCTTAACTTATTTCTTATTTATGTATGTAGTTTGATGTATCTACTTCTGACATAGGAAGTTTGAGATCTCTAGTATATTTTTGCTGTCTATTTCTTCTTGCAACTCTTTTAACTTCTCTAACAATTTGGATACTACACCACTTGGCACTTATATGTTTAGTATTGATATTTCATTATTTCCTTATCTCATTTGATCTATTTTTGCTTTTGCTTGATCTGAAATTAGGATCGGCACCCCTGCTTTTATTACTTCAGGTGAAGCATAATAGATTCTGCTCCAGCCTTTCCCCCTTTACTTTGAATATATCACTCTGCTTTAAATGTGTTTCTTATAAGTAACATATTGTAATATTCTGGCTTTGAATCCACTCTGCTATCCTCCTATATTTTATGTAAGTGTTCATCCTATTTTGACATCTAAAGTTAAAATGTTCATTTCTACATTTCCCACCATCTTTTTTCCCCACGTTATACTTTTCTCTTTCCTTTCCTCTTTTCCCTCCTCCCCAGTATTTTGCTTTTGATCACCCCCTCCCTTAAATGGCTCTCCCCCTTTATAGTCTCTCTCCCTTTGTTATACCTTTCCTCTTCTACTAGTGTTTTCATTTCTATTAGCCTTCCCCTTTCTTTTCCCCTTCCCCCCCATTTTCCTATTAGGTGAAATAAGCTTCTCTGTGAAGCTAAATGTGTCTGAAATTCTTTCTTTGAGCCAAATATGATGAAAGTTAGATGAACATAATGCTTATTCTCCTCTCTACTTTTCCTCAATTGTAATAGCTCTCTTTTTGTCTCTTCATGAGATAGATATAATTTACCCCATTTTTAAACTATTTTCCTCTTCTTCCAGTAGAATCCCCATTACTCCTCTAGTTTCTTTTTTTATATCATTACAATAAAAACAAATTATACATGCATCCTCTAAGTATACATAAGAGAGATACAGATCTCAGAAGTACAAATATCTTCTTAGGGATATAAACTTTTTAACTTAAAAAAAGGTATTTTTTTCTTTCCTTTTTACTTTATGCTTCTCTTGAGTTCTGTATTTGAAGATCAAATTTTCTGTTCGGCACTGGTCTTTTCATCAGAAATAAATGAAATTCATCTGTTTCATCAAATGTCCATCTTTTTTTTCTGAAAGATAACACTCAATTTGGCTACATAGTTGCATCTTAACTGCAATTCAAGTTCCTTTACCTTTTGGAATAGCAAATTCCAGGCCCTTTGATTCTTTAAAGTGGAAGCTGCTAGGTCCTAGATAATGCTGATCGTGATTCCTTGTATTTTGTATTATTGCCTTCTCACTACTGTAATATTTTCTGAAATTTAGGTATGATGTTCCTTTCAGTTTTATTTTGGTATCTCTTTCAGGAGATGATTGGTAAATTCTTTCAATGGCTATTTTACCCTTTGGTTCATGGCAATTTTCCTTGATGATTTCTTGATAGATGATGTATAGGTGCTTTTTTCCATCATGATTTTCAGGAGATCCAGTAATTCTTAGATTTTCTCTAGGAGATCTATTTTCCAGGGTAATTATTTTTCCAATGAGGTATTTTACATTTTCTTCTATTTCTTCTAATTTTTTGGTTTGGTTTGATTGATTTTTGAATTCCCATTGAGTCATTCACTTTTATTTATTCAATTCTAATTGTTAGTGAATTATTTTCTTCAGTTAGTTTTTTTTTTGTTTCCTTTTGCATTTAGTCAATTGACCTTTTACATGAGATGTTTTGTTCATTGGATTTTTTTTTTCATTTAAAAATTCTGTTTTTCAATGCATTTGTTTTGTTGTCAAATCTATTTTGTTAGGAATTATTTGCTTTTTTCATTTTGTCAAATATGTTTTATAAAGAATTATATGATTTTTTTCATTTCAATAATTCTATTTTTGTTTTTTTCAGATAATTTCTGTGTTTTCTTTTCCAAACTGTCCTGTAAAGTTCTCATTTCCTTTCCCCATTTTTCTTTTAACTCTCTTAAAATACTTTTTGTGTTATGGGGACATTGTTATTTTTTTTCTTTTGCTTACTTTTTTAAAAAGTTGGGCTGTGCTCTTAGGGCAAGGGGGAGATTGTCCCAACCTTCCTCTACAGGGGAGAGCAGTTTTTGTGCTTTCCTGGGGCCAGTGCTGCTGATTGTGTGGGTGTTGCCTAATTCTGCATTATTCTGGGGTTCAGAGGCTCACTGTTTGCCTTTTCTGTTTGAACTATCTGCTGATTCTCTAGCTTGAAACCAGCACGGAGTAGCCATGGCTTCTGTATTTTTGCTAAGAACTTCTGGTAGGCTTTCTGGTGTATGGATGGCACACGTCCCTGGGATCTTGTGCTATGAATATCCTTGGCTGCCTCAGCCCAGGTCTGATTGAAACAGACTTCTATGAAATTATTCCAAAATATCTTCTTCTGGAAATTTTTTATACTCCAAGGATTTGTGGTATCTGTTACTCCAACCCAGTTCAGAAGCTTGATCTGGTGTTGATCTGAGAGAAGCCAAGAAGAGCTTAGATAAAGACCTAATTTACTTTCTACCATTTTGGCTCTGCTTCCCCTCCTAACTTTGAAATTCTATGATTCCTTGAGCAAGGAGACTGGGGAATTAGTTCAAGCTTTGTCACTTACAAGCTGTCTGCTACTAACGATAGGCACATCACCTAACTCCAGAAATGAAGTGAATTGTTATATTGAAATGGGATAATACGTCTTATGCACTGAAAAACAATAAACTTCTATTATTATTATTATTAAATGGTAATGTTTAACTAAAAACCCTAAGAAAACATTTTCTGGATATAACATTTTCTTATTAACTATTTTTTCTTAGCTTTTCCATTATTGGACAGATTCATACTTTAGGACTTTTCCTTCTTACCCTTCCAGTTTGCAAAATGATACATAATAGTCAAGGTCTCTTAAACTTCCTAAACACTTGCAGATAAAAGCACAGGGAATCTCAATTGCCATCTAGTCTATAAAGCTGAATAACTAGTGTTGGGAGGGGCTTAGCTAAAAGTAATTGAACAACAGAAAAAATGTTGGTTTCTTTCTAGCCTCTATTTCATTTAAGCCAGATGAGTTTGGAAGGTACTGGGGGAGACTTAACGGGGATTTTTTGTGATAAAAATGATAACATCTCCTTTCAACACTACTTTATCTCTAGAGGAAATTCACTTGTTTTCTCCCTTGGGTTGAGAAAGCAGAGGGCTGAGTATGAGACTGGTATGAATTGCCCTGAAGGGTGAGCAGCTCAGCTTGTCAAGCACATCTACATTGTTAATAGCTGATTCAATTTGGCTTGTTCATGTAATGGTTTTCTCTAATGTAAGATTAAGTTCAATTAAAGCCTTTTGTGGATATGTTCATTCTTAGTTTTTTCTACTAATTGGTCCCTGTGCATTTCATCTGCATTTTCTCTGATTCATTTGTACCTTCTACATTCAGCACTAATCTGAACTTTCCACATGCTAGATACATATGCATATATGTGCACACACACATACACACACACACACACACACACATATATATATATATGTATATATATATGTATATGTATATATATATGTATATATATATGTATATATATATATATATATATATATATATATATATATATATATATATATATATATATATATATATATATATATATATATATACGCTGTGTGTATATGTATGTGGGGGTATAAAAATTTATTTGTGTCAATAGTTCCTAGGATTATAGACAGAGCCAGAAGGAATTTAAGAGGCTATTTTATCCAAGCTCTTCATTTTGAAGATGAAGAACTGATATGAAGATTTCAGTGACTTGCCTAAGGAAACAACAGCATCAGAACTAGCATTTGATCCTGTATCTTCTCACTCTGAATCCATACCTTTTCCTATTATAAGCTGAAATACTATAATCCAGTAAAGGGGGAAATGTATACCTGTATATGGCAGTCATATTTGATACTGCTTTTTTTTTGAGATTAAAAATTTACTAGAAAAAAAGAATGTTTTTAGAGTAAGCTCTCTCTATATAATTTTTATATAATGTTAACAGAATTATTTATATAATGTTTAATATAATAATTTATATAATGTTAATAGGATATAATAAATTACTATTTGTATAATATTAATTGAAAATGATAAATAAATAACCTTAATATGAAAATATGTTATATATCTACCACTGACTTAAAAATACATATCATTTGTGTTCTCCAGAGAACTAATATATCTCCTGAGTTAAGAAGGAAAGCTAGAAGAAAACATAAATATTCTCTCTCTTTCTCTCTTTGTTTATATATGATTTGTGAGTCTTTGAATATGATAAATATATATACATGCATTCCATTTGAACTGTATAGTTTGTGTGTATATATATGTGTGTAGGTGCCTGTGTGTGTAAAGCAATAGTGGGTTGTATTGGAATGAGTTGAATATAGACTTTGAAGTCAGAAGACTGCTTTTATAATTTTATGCAGCATTGATTTTGTTACTTTATACACAGGACAAAATGATCTGTTTTTTATCTTTCAGTGGATATTGTATAATTTTAATATATGTGAAATATTGAAATTCTAGGCTTCTTTTTGACAGGCTGGACCAATGTTTTTTCTAAAAAAGATAACCAAGATGTGGCTATTCAGAGAATTATATCTGGGTAAACTCCTGGAGGATATTATGGGTTTGAGTTTCTCATGAAATAGAGCTCATTTTTGAGAGAAGCTCAAAATCCCTGGCCCTTTGGGGTGCCATATTTTATAAAACATAAATTATGTGGTCCTTAAAGCTTGAAAAATACCATCTCTCTTGTTTTTTTGTTTTTGTTTATTTTGTTTTTAAATTAGCTTATGTTTCCCCTAGTAATTTCTTCAGTATTATTTAAAGGTATGAATGCTTTCTCAACAATAATTCATAAATCATATTGACATAAATCATTTCCGCACTACCTTCATCCCATTGAGATTAATCTACTTCCAACTAAATAAATTCCACAATATTACGGGGAAGAAGCCGTTTAGAAAGATTTTGTTTTCCTTCACCTACTTCTGTTTCTTTGGTACCCTAATGGAAAAGAATGAGGAAACCATATGTTTTGACAAGGACTCCTACAGCCAGTTTATAGAGCTAGAAAATGGATCTCAGAGGCATCAAATTTTACAGATGAAATTGCTTTCTGTGGAGGATAACTTTCCTTCCCCCAAATCATATAGGCAGTAAGTTTATAAAGGCAGGATTTGAATCCAGGTTTAGTGATTCTAGAACTTGTGATATTTCTTCAATATAATATATATGGAGAAGATACATTATTATAGAACGTAATTTTAAGGTAGGATTTCACTCTAATCAAATAAAATAAATATTCATAGTAAATAAACAGAAATAAATACAGTGGCATCTTGTATTTCAGTACAATACAATATTTTTGAGCACCAACATTGCTTTTTATTTAAATTTATATTTATAGTGCTTAGCACAGTGCTTTGAACATAAATGGTATTTACTAAATGTGGGGCAGCTAAGATAGATAGAGTACAGATTTGGAGGTCTTATCTGTAAGACTTTGCTTCCTGAGTTCAGATCTGGACCGAGACACTTAATACTTGTGTGACCTTGGGCAAGTAAATTAACCCTGTTTGCCACAATTTTCTCAACTGTTAAATAAGCTGGTGAAGGAAATTGTGAACCATTACAGTATGTTTGTCAAGAAAATCCCAAATGGTGGTCATTTCCCCCATTTTCCCCAAGTGCTTATTGGATTTGACTATATTTTTCTGCTGAAGGGTCTGATGTAGACTATCAGTTATGAAAAGATTGCCTACTCCCTTCTTAAACTTTGATCAAGAATACTCTTAAAGTATATGTAGATTATTTTAATAAAGACTTATTAGAAGACAAAATAAGCATAAGAGTTAATCAATAGTTAACAGATATTTTTTTGCTCAGGTTTTGTTGATAATGTGTTCAGATATTTTTTTTTCTCTCAAGCACTTGATGCCCTTCCCTTTTCAAATATTTCAAAACTCTATCCTTCCTTATTCTCAAAATTATGATTCCTTCAATATAGACCCGAGTTTTTTGTATTTGGTCTGATCTAGGTGTTCTTCCTGTCTCTCTCTTTTTAAATCCCATTCTTAGTAGCATGTACTTACACAATACAAGAAACTCCATTATTGCTGAGGATGAAATAATTTTACTAGGACTATTGCAGTATCTTTTTCTTTTTTCTTCTTCTTATGGTTTGTGTGTGTGTGTGTGTGTGTGTGTGTGTGTGTGTGTGTGTGTCTATGTGTGTTCCTCAGTTTTCATCCTTTAATGATCTTGATCTCATCTTATGTAATTGAGACTCAAGCCAGATTCTTTTTCTACACATTTTTTCCCTCCATAACTTAATTGCTATTTGATGATACTGTTTGTAATCTTCTACATCCTTCTGTATCAGGTTTTGGTATTCATTTGTTCAGTTGTGTCTGGCTCTTTGGCCTTCCAAAGGGGTTTTCTTTGTAAAGATACTGCAATGGTATGTCATTTCCTTCTTTTAAACTACTTGCCCATCATCACAGAGCTTGTAAAATGATTGAGACCATATTTAAACTTAGGTCTTCCTGATTTCAAAACCATTATTGTATCCACTGAGTCACTTAACTCTCACATATAGTTTTAAAATGCCTCAAAATGAGATGTGGATAAAAGAATATGAATATCACAGACTGTCACCGGTTCCATTAAATATACATTATGAATGTAAAAATAGGTTCTATGATATTGCCCTTGGTTACCTTCTCTGTCATTTGGCAAGGAGATCAATTATTTGCTGGCTAAGGAAATGAATAAGCTTTTGTGCTTTCCCCATCATGACAATTAATTTAAAATGATGATGTATATTTCCTTTGGAAATGTAATAATTTGAATTGATATGTTTCTGTTTCCATTGCCAGTTTTTTTTTTAAATCGTACCTGATTCAGATAAATCAGATGGGAAGTTTTTAAGCTGTATGTCATATCTCCTCATTTTATTTTTTTCCCTTAAATTGGTGTTTGTTTTTCTCTTTGCCTTAGTAATTACCTGATAGGACACTAATATGGGAATGATTCCCACAACAGGAATTAAATGTTTCCTGTTAATTCAGCATACAAGTAGAATCCTGGATATAATCTCTTTAAGAAAAAAAGATGGAATACAGATTGTGATAAACTTGGGAAATGTGTTTCCTGTGCTTTTTCCTGTCCTGGTTTATTGTTTTTTCCCCCCCTTTCATACTATTGCCAACCAAACTAGATTTCTTGCTGTTTCTTTTACCTGATGTTATAGAACCGTTTACTATTCTTCATGCTTGGAATCTTGTTTCTACTCACCTTTCTGCTTTAGAATTCTTACTTCCCTTTTAAAACTCAGATCAAATACCACACGTGGTCCTTTCTGATTCTCTTAGCTAATGGTGCCTCCATGCCCATGATATATATATATATATATATATATATATATATATATATATATATATATATATATATATATATATATATATATATATATATATATATATATATATATATATATATATATATATATATATATATATATATATATATATATATATATATATATACAGAGAGAGAGAGAGAGAGAAAGAGAGAGAGAGACATATGCACACACTATATCTATATCTATCTATCTATCTATCTATCTATCTATCTATATAGTGTGTGTGTGTGTGTGTGTGTGTGTATGTCTATATATGGACATGTACTGGAGGCGTCTAAATTGTTCAATGAAGAGAGAGGTGGGTCCAGAGTCAGGAAGACCTGAGTTCAAATCTGACCTTAGATACTAGCTGTGTGACTATAGACATGTCACTCAATCTCTGTTTGCCTTAATCTGCTAGATATTAGAATGGGAAATGGCACACCATTCTAATATCTTTGGCATGAAAACCCCACTGACTGTATGGTCCATAGGGTCCTGAAAAGTTGAACATGACTAAACAATTGAACATTGTACATATATGCACATGTAGACACATTACTTGCACACATGCATATATACATATATTATGAGAGGCAACATAGAAACATGAATATAGAGAGTTCTTCTTTGAGTCAGAGAGAGCTGAGCTTAAGTGCTTCCTAAAACTCATACTAGCTATGCTTCTCTGGGCTTATTACTTAATACCACAATATATCAACAATTCTCTAAGACTTCAAGCTGGTATTCATTGAGAGAAGTTTCTTACTTACCAATTAAAATGATGAAGTATATTTCTTTTGGAAATGTAATAGTTTGAAATGATGTGGTTCTTTTTCAATTTCCAGGTTTTTAAAAATCAGTATCCAATTTAGATCCATCAAGTGGCCAGTTTTTAAGCTGTATGTCATATCTCCTTATTTTATTTTTCCCCTAATTTGATGATTTTTCTCTTTGCCCTAGCAAATCAATTGCCTTATAAGACATGATATGGGAATAATTCCACTTACCAATGAAATCCAAATCCCATTTAAAAACTACGTGTATACACACACACACACACACATATATGTGTGTGTTTACATATATGTATATAAATAATATACTTATATGCATACACATTTTACCCCTAATATAATACTAGAAGGCTCTCATTATATTAGGACAGTGCAGTCTTATTTTTGTGTTTGAATCTCCAGCACTTAACACCATACCTATACACAGTAGGTGCTTAATAGATAATCTTGTATGTATGAAAAGCAAAATTACTGGAAAAGTCCTTTTTTATTTTCATAATAATGTAATGTTACCTGGGAATAAATCCTGAACTCAGTATGCTTTCTATTTGTAAAAAAAGAGGAGTTTACATTGCCAAATCTTTGAGAGATTAATATAACCAATTAACTAATAATGTACTTTGACATTCAACTTTCCCAGCTAACTTAAAACATGGGATAATTCTGCCAAGATTTGTTATTTAAAAGTGTTTTAATTTTTAAAAAGAACAAAAGGCTTGTTCTGATGCATAATTACACTGTGAAGATGATCATGGTTTCTTGAAGGCTGAGCCAATAGAGCATAAACTTTGGCAAATTCTGTTATTTGGGGAAGGCTTCAAATATAATATCATCAACAGTATGGAAAGGCTTATCAACAGTATGTTATGCATGAATGATGATTTTCTTTGTCATGGGGGAAAATATAAAAATATTTTTTGGTCTTTTGTAGTCCTCCATTATTTTCAAAGTAGTAGAGTTGGTTGAAAAGTAGAAAATCACAATAAGTGACTGTACATAATAAAAGCCACTGTTGTTAGGTAGCTTGAATTTATTATGTCTCACATCTATGTCTATTACCATATTTTAAATGTATGTAAATTGTGTTGTTAGGAAAATACAAATTCACTTAGAAATGAAAAAAAATATGAGATTGTAGAAATTTCTAAGAGTCACAAAGTTTCTGGATTATTTATAAAAACTAGCTCAATCATAGTATTATAAATGTGAGATTTCTTTCCTATGAGTAATGAGCTAACATATGCCTGCCTGGAAGAACTGAAACACAATAATATTGATATTCTCTCTACAATTAAAATCAGAAAATATAAGGAAAATTGAAGCTACATGGTTGATAAGTTCTTCTTTGAGATCAATTAAAGAAGTTGGCAAAAATGATTTTGAGCATAGGAATAAATGGAATTTTTCTTAAAATGATAAGTAGTATCTATCTAAAATCACCAGCAAGCATCATGTACAATGGGAATAAGCTAGAAGAATTTCCGATAAGATCTGGAGTGAAACAAGGTTGCCCACTATTACCATTACTGTTCAATAACATATTAGAAATATTAGCGTTAACAATAAGAGAAGAAAAAGAAATTGAAGGAAATAGAGTATGTAATGAGGAAATAAAATTATCACTCTTGCAGATGATATCATGATATACTTAAGAGAATCCTAGAGAATCAACTAAAAAAAAAAAAACTAAAAATGATTTCAAGGGAACAAGAAACATTATTTCAAGAGACACTTGGTCATGTTTCCTTAAAATCCTCATAAAAACTTGAAAAACTCACAAAACAGAAAAAAGTACCAAATAAACATTTGTGATTATGTTGACTATAATCTTTATATGATTTTTTATACTGATAAGACTCCAATATAGAATCAGTTATGCTAATTGGTACTTATTCCCAAAAAGTATGTAGGTAAAAACCTGATTGTACTTTTCCATTGTTGTCTTCCTACATGGAAGGACAACAAACACATATATATTGAAACATATAGTCTAGGCTGAAGAAACTATAGGGGCCAGAGTCAGGTAGTTTTCTGATATGATATGTTTATACGATAGTTAAAAACAAATAATATGTTGACCATACCCTAAACACACAGGAGATGACTTCTGTAGGAGTCATAGCAAAATTAATTGTCATGGTTAAATTAGACCATCTGCCAGTTATAGTAAAGGTAAATATTAACACCAAATTAAAAGGACAAAGATGAGAATATCCATATTATTTTTTCACATATAGAGAATATACAAAGATGGCAGTATATAGTAAAACTATTATAACTTCATCTATTTATTAGGAGCCTGCTTTTTTAGTAACATCATATTATTATCTAGCACTCAGTTCTTTCTAGCTGTTTGGAATGACGAACGGAACAATCTGTCCTCCATTCTCATTGTTTAGTCGGCTCAAGTCAGAACAAAAGGTCTCAGGAAATTAGGTCCCAATATGAGCTGATGGTCAGGCTTGATGAGGCAGATTTTTGTTGGCAAATAGGGCAAAACTCAACTGATTCAAACTCTATATCCTTAAAAAAGAGGTACTGTAGAATTTTCTGTCAGAGTTTTAATAGTCATTTCTTCCCAATTAAATTTTGTTATCCCAACTATTCCTTGAGTTAGTTTGCTAATATTTAGCAACTGTATATATATCTATATATCTATATCTATAGATAGATAGATAGTTTCCCACCATATATATAGATAGTTCCCCACCAGAAAACAAAATTCAACTGTATATTTGTTGATGTAAGAATAAATGTAATAAAGAAAATATATTGTTGTTGCCTACTGCTTTCAGAAGGTAAATATAATGCATGACTTGTTGACAATTAACTAAAATCGATATATTAAATTGAATTTAAGAAATAAAGAGGACAAGGATATTTCTGAAAATGAAACAAATAAAAGAAGAAAAGCAGCCTGGAACTTTCAGGGAGGAAAGAATATTAGCAAACTCAGAATTTGATATGTGTAAAATCCTCACTCTGAGAATAGGTGTATTCAGGTGAACATAAATACTTCATAAAGATAGTGAACCAACACAAAGCCTAAACTCTTTGGGGATTCCTTCATAGTACAGGGACCCCTAGATAATTTTGTTATATCTTGTGTAGAGCGGGACACTTTGCCAAATCTTAGTTATATGGCCTTAATCAAGGAGGGAATGGTGGAAGAGGAAGGAAACAAATATTTATTAAACGCCTACTATGGGCCAGGTACTGTGTTAAGTTCTTTACATATATTACCTCGTTGATCCTCACAACAATCCTGGGAGATAATTGGTAGTGTACATAACAAATAGAAGGTTGTATCCTCATCCTACTGATGAGAAACCTAACTCAGACAGAAGCTAAGTGACTTATCTAGAGTCACATACTAGGAAGTATCTGAATGCTAATCAGACCTTCTTAAAGTCAGAACTACTGCTTTATCCGATCTGTTGTGCTATTTAGTTATTTCTATATGTATGGAAGGATTTCCACTTAGGAAAGTTGATTCATATCAGAGAAGTAGATGCCTAGTTGACCTCAGATCCTAAATCCCTGAAGGGAGAGATTATTATAGTTTGGGAAACTCATCATGAGCCAAATTTCTGTCTGAGATGACAAATCAGTTTTTCTTCACTTATGTTCTTTCTTTTGCTTGTTGGTTGAGAAAGAAAAACAAAAGTTTAGCTAAGCAAGCAGAAATATTATAAAATGTTTCTTATTTTGTTGAATCTGCAAAACGTTCTTTTGGGTGATAATTGAGATTTTTGTCTGTACATGTGGGTTTGTATATAATTATGCAACGTTGACTGTTTTTTGAGTCTGTTTTCTATATTACTCTAATGAATCAAGTGAAAGGACATAACTTATGCCTTTTCAGAGAGCTGAGGGACTCTTTTGAATTGGGGACAAGGGCTGTGTTCAAAATACACTCTGATTATTTAATGGGCATGACAAATATTTCACAGAGTGAGTGACAAGATGGCAGAATACATCTTTTTCTCCCTCAAATTCTCAAAATTCCCCAAATAGAAATCATGTACCAAAGAGAAAACTACTTCATAAGTACTGATGATAAAGTAAATTCACAATCTCTTCTTCACACAAACTGAGCTCTCACTACTGGCACTGAGGCTACATGAGCAGATCCAAGGAAACAACAAAGGCTTACATTAAAACCCTCCTTTAGACCCCATTCCCCCTTCCTCTTTCTAATGCTGTAAACACCCTGACTCCAGGCTGCAGAAGTGTGTCTCAACAGCCTGTTTGTGTAGAATTCTACCAAGCCCTAAGAAATGAACTTTGCATCAAGCTGGGACCATTTCTGAAGACCCAAAAATTATTTGGTGATAAGACCTAGGCTAATGAGTCATGGGTTATCCAGTATGGATGGAAGCTAAGACAAGAACTCCAAGGAAATTTTAATCAAAGGGGAGGGAGTCAAAAAGTGGTAAGAAAAATAAGGAAAGAGATGGTGCAGAAATATTGAAAGTACCAAAGTTTTCATGAAGAAGAATTCTCAAAGGCTTGAACGTAAACAGATATATCAACAAGAGAAATACCAACAAAAGGAAATGTGATCACTAGATATAATGCATTCAGGCATCAGTGAATAAATGCTATTTTGGTTGAAGTTTATGAAAAACAGCTGACCTAACTCAGATATGTAGTTGAAAAAGAGAGGAATACTTTGTTAGGTTTTTTAGGTGACTATTGATATTCTTGTTGGAATCAATATTGAAACTTGTAAGAGGTAGCTTATTAAAGTTTAGTTGTAATGTGGAGTTAAAAATAATATCAATACATGTTTCTTTTCAACAGCAAAGTGATTTAGGCTAGTTCCAATGATCTTGTGATGAAGAGAGTCCATCTGCACCCAGACAGAAAACTGTGGGAACTGAGTGTGGATCACAACATAGTATTCATTTTTTGTTGTTTGCTTGCTTTTTGTTTCCTTTCTCATTTTTAAAATTTTTGATTTGATTTTTCTTGTGCAGTGTCATAATTGTGAAAATACATATAGAAGAATTGCACATGTTTAACATATATTGGATTGCTTGTTGTCTAGGAGAAGAGGTGGAGAAAGGGGAGAAAAAATGGAGCATAAGATTTTGCAATGGTGAATGTTGAAGACTGTATATGTTTTGAAAATAAAAACCTTTTAAAAATAAACATAAATAAACAAAAGGTTAAAATAGTATCAATAAACGTTTTGCTCTCTAATATTAAGTCCTTTGGTCTGTCTTGCACTTTGAATAGATCATTTTTATCCTTGTTTGATTTTGAAGCATAATGGTCCTCTGGAAAATAGTTGTGCTGATCTTCCATATATTGACAATTTTCATTATACAACATCAGAAGGTCACATTTGTTAATATCACCACCCATCTCATCAGAAAGTCTTTAAGTATTGAGAATCTGTCAAGCTTACAGACAAGCAAATAGAAGTTTTCCAAAATTCTAATTTTCACTGAAAAGCTAAAATTTTATCAGCAGCAACAAATATTGTCAGGTAATTTTCCTTGAAATGACAGTTTTGCTTTATTCATTTTTGAGAAAATGCCTGCCAATAATCAATCTGTCAGTCAAAACAGATATTGGATACAGTAGATAGACTGCCTCAGGTAAACTCATATTCCTGAGTTCAAATCTAGCTTATATACTTCCTCACTATATGACTCTGTGCAAGTCACTTTACCATATTTGCTTCATTTCCACATGTTAAATGAGTTGGAGGGGGAAAGGAAAATAATTCCAGTATCTTTGCCCTGAAAACCTAACTGAAGTAATGAATAGTAGGACACAATAGAAAATGACTGAACATCAGCAACAAATTTACCAGTCATTCATTTAAGGGAAAATGGAGTTCCTTTTAAAAAGTGGCTACTTTAGCTTGTAATTGTGCAAATGCCTTTCCTTGAGACAGTCACAGTGTGCAGCATAAGTATATTACATATACATTCTATTTAATCATGTAGCATTAAAAGATGTTAAAAAGATGTGTATTCAAGACTTGAGATTTAATAAAATTAATGATTTGTATTGCTTCATCAAGGACATTCTGAAGCGAGACAGGCACTTTAAAAAAATTGAAATTGCAAGTGAGCAATGGTGAAGAATACGACTACTAATATAATTTGGTTTTACTGCCTTGATTATTGCTAAGACACCATCAGTTTTACCCATCATTGCTTGTGCAAAATTAGTGCCAATATCAACACAGTTGTTACAAAATAAACCATGATATTAAAAAAAAAACTTGTGTAATGCTTTGAAAATTTTATTATAGCATTTTTCTGTGGCCCAACATTCATGTAAAGGATCTTTGATGATTTGTTGGTTGGTAATAGATGAATAAAAGCAAAATACCAACTACAATTATGTTCATATATTTATCCATTTAGAAAACAAAGGTATACTTTTGCATTAACTAAGGTATTAACTTGTGGCTCTAGTTTACAACTCAATCTATAATTCATGGGTAATATACTCTGTGGAAAACTTCACTGTATATTTGCAAGAGAATGAGAATGAAAAAGGCAAAATAATATCTTAATAAAAACCAGTTTTGATTTTATAAAGGCCTGAGAGGGTCTCAGGGACTCCTACAATCCAGGGACCATACTCTGAGAACCATTACAGCAACAGCTGATTTAATGTAGAGTAACCATATTTCCATGACTCCAAGTTGAAAGGACACAAATTAGTTTTGCTTCTGATACAAACCAATGCCAACATCACTACTATCTCACCACCACCACCAGCTCGTAGTTTCAAGGGAGTCCCTCTAGGGAGATTTCTTAGGAGGGCATGGACAAGAATTTTACATTACGAGAAGGGGTTTGATATAATATTGAAGTAGAATAGAAATCCACATTCACATAGTACTCTATTACTTACAAGGTATTCTTCTCCTTATTATAAGATAGTATACATTATCACTTTTATAGACATGAAAACAAAGAACCAGAGATGTTAAACAGCTAGGAAGTATTAAAATCAGGTTAAAAAGCATAGAAACTTGTGGAGATTTCTATTGATTTAAGAAATGTTTTCTGAGACTGAACAAGAACAATAATTTAATCTTCAGGGAAAATCAGAGGTGAAACATTAGATTGAAACTTAATTACTCAGAACTCTGGCTTCACTTTAGCTCAAATGTCTTGGTTTCCATAGGACCACGAGTGATAATTGTGTCGTTTAGGACTAAACTGAAACACATCCAGAATTCAGGGATGATAGTGATGGAGCAAAAGGAGGAAGGAGAGTAAAATTGTCAGTACTCACAGTACCTGGATATGGTACAGGTTATAGGTATATCTACAAGGCAGTTAGGTGCTACATTGGATAGAGTCAGGAAGATTCATCTTCATGAGTTCAAATTTGACCTCAGACACTTATTATCTATGTGACCCTTGGCAAGTCACTTGCTTTTCTTTCTGAATCTGGTGAAGAAAATGGCAAACCATTCTAGTACTTCTACCAAGAAAACTCCAATTGGAGTCACAAAGAGTCAGATATGACTGATAAATGATTACGCAACAACAAATAAATTTCCACATGACTTGAGGCTGTCAGAAGGTGAAGATACCCCCCGACAACTGGATGTAGAATTTGTAATAGCAATTACTAAGGATATTAGTGTCTGGGTGTTAAACTCAATGATTAAGGATATATTTAATGCCTTTATAAGCTGGAAAACTTTGGAGCTAAAAGAGATAAAATGGTAGGCCTCCTATTGTTCTCTTTGAAATTGTTTTCTTTTCTTTACATTAAGGAAGCTTCTTGGGGGAAGACATAAGGCATAAAATTGAGTTTTGGCAGGTGTAGCCTAAATCACACCTTTTCTCAATTCTTATGCTATATCTTATTTCCTTGCTGAGGAATGAAAATGACTTCTATATAGAGAATATATTTTAAAATAGTTATTAGGAAATTTAAATAATTTATAATTTTAAAAATGGTAGGGTAATTTAATTTTTTTCAATGAATCTAAATTATTAATCTTGAATAAACTATATCCCGAGTCACTGAAAAACAAAAACAAAAATAAAAACAGTATATATCTATATCTATATCTATATATACATATATATATGCCCATATATGTAAAATTTAAGTGATGTTTTTTTTAAATGTGGAAAATGGGAAACTGCAGGACAACTGTGTAAATATACTATTGTATTGATTTTCAAGGAAGGGTAGAAGGTGAAATTTTAAAACTATAGACATTAGCCTGACTTGGATTCTTGGCAAATTTTTTAAGACATTTACAGGGATAGTTTCCGAGTCCTTAGAAAGGGATAAAGTGATCACTAGGTGTGAGTAGATGATTAAAATATCAGATTAAATAAATTTGTTTTGTGATAAGGTTAGTAGAAGTGGGTACTGGAGAATCTTCTTTGTACATTGCCCCTTATCAACTCCCATAGATTCATTATATTTCTGAAGATGGTTTTCATGTCTACATGTCCAGCTTTTATCTCTTTCCTGTGCATGAATATTTCACATCACCAACTGTTTTATTTCTACCTGATGATCTCATAGGTATCTCAGATTCAATGTGTCCTAAGTGGATTTCTCTATTTTTTCAATCATTTTTTCAGCCTAATTTTGTCATTTTTAATTGTGATTATTTATATCCTTCCTGCAACCCAACTTTACAACCTGGAAATCATCCACCTACTCTTTCTCATCTTCCATATCTATTTAGTTACCAAGATATTTTTGGTTTTATCTTCCCAACAACTGCTTCATCTGTCCTCTATTATTTATGCGACATTGATCAAGTCAAGTAACTTCCTTGGGTTTCAGTTTTCTCATTTTGTCTGTAAAATGAGGGGATTGCATCAGATGTCCTCTGAGGTCTCATCCCCCTCCAAATGTATAATCCTCAAAATCTATGAACCTTCTTTTAAATCTCCACTTTATCCACTTTATAGTTCAGGTGCTTATCATGTCTGTGATAGACTATTGAAAGTCTCTTAACTGGTCACTGGAAATCTAGTTTCAGCTCTCTTCAGCCTTTCCTCCATGCAGTAGTCAAATTTATATTTCTTAATATTAAACAAGTATGACCACATCACTCTTCTTCTCAAAAAGCTTCAGCGGCTCTCTATTAACTCTAAGGTCAAACAATCTGTTTTTCCAGATTTATTTCCCATTATTCCCTCTTGCTCATGCAAAATACAATATTCAGGGAATAGGGAACTGCCTACATAAACCCATGAAATTCACATATCATGCATCTGGACAAAATCTACATCTCCTGTGAGCAGTACCAAGAGAACATTGTACACAGCAACAAGAAGATTATGTGATGACCAACTGTGATGCACTTGGCTCTTTTTAATAATGAGGTGATTCAAAGCAATTTCAAGAGACTTGTGATGGAAAATTCCATCACATCCAAGGAGAGAATTATGCAGACTGAATGTGGATCAAAGCATAGTATTTTCACCTGTTGTTGTTTGTTTGCTTGTTTTTTTTTTCTTGTATTTTTCCCTCCCTTTTTGATCTGATTTTTCTTACACAGTATGACAAGTATTGAAATAAAGGTTTTGCAAAGGTGAATGTTGACAATTATGTTTTCATGTATTTGGAAAAATAAAAAGCTGTAAAAAAGACTTTAACAGAGGAAATTGACTTTTCAAATACTTTTATTGTTTGTCCCAATAAATCACTCCTTGGGAGTTACAGATTTTAAGAGGATCTAAACCCTAATATTATTGACATGCAATCATAGACACATTAAAGTTTCAAGTTAAAACTTCATAAAAAGAGGTTTATTAACTAAGTTGCCTTTAAAATAAAATTTTCTAAATAAATTTAGTTATTCAACAATTTTTTATTAAATACTTACTTTGTAAAAAAAAAAGATGAACATCTCTTCTTTTACCCCCTCTCCTTTATGTCTGGAATGCTCTCCATCATTAACTCTGCCTCTTGGAATCTCTAGCTCTTTTTCAGGATCAGATATCACCTCCACAAAAAACCATTCTGGATATACGACCTTGACCTGTTGTTTATATTCTCCTCTCACATATTTTAATGCATTTTATATATTTTTTATTTATTTATCTGTACAGTAGAATAAATTCTCCTTGAGAACAGGGATTTATATATTTTATCTTTGTACATCTTTGAGATAGGTAGAGAATTAATAAGAGTTTATGAGTCAGAAAGATTTGGGTTCTCAACAACAGACAAACTTTCTGAAGTTCCTTCCAATTCAGAACTTCCATAATTCTGTGATGTATATTTACCATGTTGAAACCCTTGAAGTAGGATTCATGATTAGTCTATAAAAGAGATTCCCATATATTTTTATAGACAGCTAGATGACTATAGCTGGACTAAATGCATATAGTGCTGGACTAGAAGTCAGGAAGTCCAAAATTTGAAACATGCCTCTGACATTTACTAGCTGTATGACTGTAAGTAATTTAATTTTTCTGGAACTGAGATCCAGGTTTCCTCATCTTAAAATTAGGATAATAATATTATTTGTCTCATTGGGTTGTTGTGAAGATCAACTGAGAATAAATGTAAAGTACCCTAAATGTAAAGCTACTTTACTTAAAAGTAAAGTAAAAGTATTTTAAATGTAAAGTACATGTACTTTGTAAACATATATCCATATGAATGCTGGATATTATAATAAAAAATAAATATGTTTCTCTGTTAAATTTCTCTGTCTTTATGTATGTATGTAAATATTTTGTATTTTTCCAGGACTAATGGTTGGGTTTATTGTTCTGATTATGAATAGTGAGTTAATCTTAATCTTATAAAGTTAAGTAGTAGATAGACTCAGTTCTGTTAAAATGACAATTTAATAATACTAATAATAAATATCAGACAGACTGCTGATATCTGGAAGAAAAATACTTTATGCTGTAAAAGCTGCTGCTTAATATTGCTAGTAACAGCTAATGCATGTTTCTTCCCTCCTTAAATCAAAGGCAGGGTCAAACAACTGGAGTTCTATTAGTGTTTGATTTTTTGTACAAATGATTCCTTATATCAAACAAAGGGGAATTGCTCAATTAACTTCTCTTTAGGGTACTAGGGGAACATGCCACACTAGTTTATTTTAGCTCAAATTACATCTTTCAATTGTTTAAATGAATCAGATAATATTTGCATTGTTCAGTTTCAGAAGCTCTATCAAGCTGCCAAGAAGTCATTAAAAACAGCTGTCTAAGGTTTTTACATTCAATTCAATTCAACAAACATTTATTAACTACTTATTATTAATTTCTAGATGCTGTATCAGGCTCTGGCTATTAATAAAATGGCCCCATTATCCTAAGTAAGCAATTTGTATTTGGGGGGAGAGTTAATTTGGAGTAAATTTCTTCCCTCTTTTATGAAGCTCTTTTCCACAGCATCTTTACCTACTATCTAGTCCCTCATACTAGAGAATACATCCTGGAAGAATTTTTCATCTACCTTCCCTCCCTACCTCTTACTCTTGTTCCCAGATTAAAACTGCCTCTTCCAGGCTACTAATTTAGTTTAAAGCTCTAGCTATCCATTACTTCCTTGCTTTTTGACCACTTCCTGCATAGCTTTCTTCCCAACTGTTTTCTCATAAGTACCTTTTTTTTTCCTCCTCCCTCTCCCCAGGTCTAGAATCTGCACTATGATCAGATCAACCCTACCATTTTTACAGGATGAAGTGTTTAAATCTGCTGGCTTGTCTTATTCATCAAATCAAAATACTTCTCTCTGACCACCACTTTCCTACATATGTCATTTTATACATTAAAATGTAAAGTTTTTGTTTATTTATTTAGAATGTAAGGCTTTTAAGGGTAAGGATTTTGCTTTTTTATTTGTGACTCCAGTGCTTAGGACAGTATTTGACACATAGTAAGTTCTTAACAAATGCTTTTCCATAATTTCACTGGTGACGGCACTTTCTTTAGTAGAACAGATCACAACCCCTTCATACTTTCTTCTTTTGGGAAATTCTTGTTTATAACTTTCTTCAATCCTCTGTAGAAAACATTTGTAATGTAGTAGAAAGCTTTCTTATGAATCTTTTGATTTTTCTACTTTTCTTTCCATTTCTACTTTTCCTTTCCATTAAATTTTTCTAGTTTTAAGTTTTCTTTCAGTACCATATCCTAGAATATATCATTATTAATATTAGAAAATGACAATCAAGTCATGCTAAAAATCTTTTAATCAGGAAACCTGTGATATGTAATTTCTTATTTTTGTGTTACTTTAAAAATATTCTTTTTTTGTTATCTATATAACATCCTAAAGATTTTAATACAACTGATTGAAATAAAAGAATTTAATCAGTCAATTGGTTTTGGTTAAATTATGCCAAATTGGCTTTAGTTACTGATTTATTTTTACCTTTCTAACATTATTTGGGTCAAGACATTATATTAGTACCACACATATTATTATCTGCTGATTTTCCTTTATCTTTTTCATGACTTTTTTATTGGTCTCTTAGCTTTGAGATTTATTACTTGTGTGGTTTTGTATAAAAAAACTGAATAAATTAAAAAAAAAAACCAAAGTCACATTTATTAATGCCCTCTGTGAAATACAAAAATATAAAGATTCCTAAATTCAAGGAAGTTAGTTGCATTCTAATGGGAGCTAACACCACATAATGAATAGCAAAGGTCCAAGAATTTTGTTCTGGGAAATCATAGATCATAACTGATTTGTTCTTATTTACTTGCAAATTTCAGAATTGCTGTGCCAGCTTTCTAGGCTGGTTTCCTTGAGAACCCAAGGAAAAATCTTTTTTTTTTTTTTTTTTTTTTTTTTGCACCCAGGCAAGGTGAGGAATAGTCAAGAAAAAAAGTAGCTGGACTGAAAGGAAAATACATTTATTAGTGTACCAGAAAAGCAACATGGAGTAGTAATGGCTCCAGATTCTTAGGGTACAGCTTGAGTTTTTAATAGCTTTTTGAGATTGGCTTGCAGATAGGTGAAACATGTATACCTAGACGACAGAGAAGTTGATAAAATCAGGTGTCTTCCTATGGGAAGTGAATTTCTTTATGTTTAGTTTTATCAGTATTTCCTGTATTGTCAGGGAATCTCTAAGATGGTAGAAGCCATTTCTCGTTCTTATGCTGTTGTTGCCAATAGGGAGGGAAGTACAAACCTTACAATTCTGTAACCTTGTCTCAGAGATTATTTTACTGGGGAGCAGATGTTGTGCCTAGGACCCACAATATTCATATTTATACTCTTCCTTCATGGAATCAGTGGTATAATGATGTGGTTATTGTGCCTAAAGAAGAAGGAGAGGAGGAGAAGGATACATGCATTGGCAGGGTTTATGGACAGATGACCTGAGTGGATGACTGGATGGAATGTAAAATGTGATCTGGTCTTGTGTTCTTCCACTCTAAAAATGAGAGTATTAGATCAGATGATTTTTCAAGTTCTTTTTAACTTAAATCTATGATATAAAAAGCCTTTCCCAATGTCAGCTTCATGCTAGGGCCTTTTTCTCTGTGATTATTTCCATTTTATGTAGTTTATAGTTTGTTTTGCATAGTTGTCTATAAATCATATCCCTCATTAGACTTTGAGCTTCTTGAGGGCAGGATTTTGTGTGTGTGTGTGTGTGTGTGTGTGTGTGTGTGTGTGTGTGAGAGAGAGAGAGAGAGAGAGAGAGAGAGAGAGAGAGAGAGAGAGAGAGAGAGAGAGAGAGAGAGAGAAAGAGAGAGAGAGAGAGAGAGAGAGAAAGAGAGAGAGAGAGAGAGAGAAAGAGAGAGAGAGAGAGAGAAAGAGAGAGAGAGAGAGAGAGAGAGAGAGAGAGAGAGAGAGAAAGAGAGAGAGAGAGAGAGAGAGAGAGAGAGAGAGAGAGAGAGAGAGAGAGAGAGAGAGGGAGAGAGAGGGAGAGAGAGGGAGAGGGAGGGAGGGGGAGAGAGAGACAGAGAGAGACAGAGAGAGACAGAGAGAGAGAGAGAGAGAGGGAGGGAGGGAGGGAGGGAGAGAGGGAGGGGAGGGAGGGGAGGGGTAATGGGGGTTAAGTGACTTGTCCAGGGTTACAAAGCCAGTAAGTGTCTGAGACACAATTTGAACTCAGGTCTTCCTGGTTCTAGGACTGGTATTCTATCCACTATGCCATCTAAGTACCCCCAAGATTTGCTTTTGCCTTTTTTAAGCATTATCAGACTTTAGTAGAATGCTTGACTAGTAGACAATAAATGCTTGCTGATTTTACTTTATTTGATGATTATATTCATAATTCAAGGGTTACTTGAAAAATTAAAGAATTTTATAAGCAAGTAAATGTGATATAAATTTTTCTGTCCTCATCACAGGCTTTATGGTTTTATTATTTTTGTAGTAATATCAGATAGATGTTACAGTGGATAGAATTGTTGAGTCTGTAGTCAGGAAGATTTCATGAATTCAAATCTGACCTTAGATACTAACCTTGTGATTCTGGGAAAATCATTAAATTCTATTTGTGTCAGTTATTCATTAGTAAAATGAGCTGGAGAAGGAAATTGCAAACCACTGCAATAGTTTTGTCAATAAAATTCCAAATGGGGTCAGGAAAATTGAATGAATGACAAAATTACTGAAATGATTGACAAAAACAATATGCTAAATGACCGACTATCTTGACTATCTTGCTGATATTTTAAATACAACATTGAACTTACCATCTTTCCCACTGTGATAGAAAAGCACTGTTTAACAGATTCTTTCTGTTCCCTGACATATATTTTAATCTGTTTTTTTTTTTCTCTGAGAGTTGACTAAGCTATATGAGCAACTTGATGAACCCAGGGTTAATGTCCAAGTGGCTTTCTTAGGCCTTAATATACTTTCATGATATCCTTTGGCAGTATTGACTGGTAGTTTGATTATCTAAAGACTAAAATAGCCCATTGAAGTGAAGTTAGACTACCTGAATTTTTGACACTTCACAAGACTGCAAATCACCATACCCTGTTCTCCTGACCAGATGGTCAGACAAATTTGTATGCAAAGACTAAGTAGGATGAGTCTATCCAAGCTAAGTGATTGCTATTCATTTTTTTTAGTCATAGCTGACTCTTCATGACTCCCTTTGAGGTGTTTTTCCATGGAATTTCATTATTATTAGTTTTTCTATGCTATGACTAAATAAAGCTTCTTCAGTTAATGATGAAATGATTTGCATTCTAACTTTGAACCTAAATTAGCAATATATCCACCTGAATCAGTGATACTCATTACAGTCTACTGACACTAAACCTTTTCTTAAATTCATTATTTCTGTTGATCATTATTACATTTATAACTAGCTGACATCAAAATTTCTAAGGTACCATTGACATTTTTCCTTTTTCTCTCATATCAGATTATAGTCTTAAGGATTCTAATTTGAGGAGATCATCTGTGTGATCCTCCTTTCTACTACCTAGTTACCCACCCTACCTCAGACCCTCATTACTTCTCAGTATATTAGAATAATTTCCTACTTGGTTTTCTTGACACCAATTTCTTCTCTTTCCCTTCAGTGTCTCACACTGATATCAATATGTTTCTCATGGATAAAGCTGACAACTTCATTCTTACTCAAAAATCTTTCATGGTTCCCTATTCCTGAATGAATAACAGGTAAACTTTTATCTGGTTTCCAGGATTCTAATTCCATTAAAGCCACTTTCCAAATCAGATAAAAGTTTTTCAAATGATAGGGCTACCAAGAAGCCCAAAGGAAGATGCTTAATTGTGCTTGGTGGCTTCTTGTTGGGGTGGGGTAGCAATTGAAAAAAACAATTCTTAATCTGATAACAATAGTAGAGAGGTATTTCTTTCTGAAGTATGGATCCAAGACTTATAAAACCAGATGAATGCTGTCCATTTCTGGTGCTTCATGTGGGCACAAATGATAATTCCAGGAGCCTGGGAAGATTTGCTACAGTCAATACAGTCTGTGTGAAACCTTTAGCAGTATAGAGAGTTATTCACTCCTGCCAATTGACAGCAAGACCTTCAGAAGAGCCTGGTAGTTTTGGGAAATGAACATATGGTTAAGAATATGGTATCTCAGGATGGGGTTTGGATTTCTGGACCATAGTTTAAAATACATATTCTCCTGGCCAGAAATGGAGTGCAGTTAGCAACGTCTGTTAAAATGTATTTTCCTAATGTGTTAAAATTCTAATCAAAAGATTTTTGAACTAGAAGAAGGAAATAGAAAATGGTACGATGTATGTACCTTGCTAGATTTTGTGGAGGAATCTACAATCTAGGAGTTGCAGTGTGGGAAAAAGTCTAGCAATAGAGATGCAAGCAAATTCACAGGAGAAGCCAACAATAAAACATCACATGTCAATAAAAATCGTGGATTACAAAACTTGGGTTACAAGTGAAATGAACTGCTGATGTTAAAGCAAAGAGGCAAATTTGACATAATGTTGATTAGTGAAACTTGATGGCATGTGTCTCGTGATTAGAGTATGAGTACTAAAAGTGTAGACTATATTTAAAAGTCAACAGCAAGTGCACAACAAACCACAATAGCTACACTTTAGTACCTAATATGTACTATATACTGTACAATGAATATTATAAATATTATACATTTTGATCCTCTCCACAACCCTGAGTCATAGGTACCATTATTATAAACGTTTTATAGTTGAGGAAACTAATATTAACATAGATTGTGTAACTTGTCCAGGACCATACAATTTTTGAGGCCAGAAGCTAAATGGGCAGAAGCTAAATAAATAAGGAATTTCAATTAGAACAATCCAGGATGACACATAATGCCTAAATAAAAGTAAAACTTAGAATATAATATCCCAGGAAGTAAAGAAAAATGGATTACATGAAAAATAACTTATTCCTTCAAATTAAAAATAATTCTACAAGGAAAAATGGACTTTTAAATGAATTTTCTATTTAAAAACATTCTTATGTCTAATAATCTAGTGTAATTTAGCTTTCTTGGGTGCCATTTAATATTTGATTCATATTTAGCCAGAAGTTCACTAAAATTCCCAAGTTTATTCAGACTGTGGTTTATCCACATCTTCACTATCTTGTGCAGATGAAATTTATTTTTTAATTCAAGTTTAAAACGTATAGATATATCCATAATGTGATACTCACTTCCCCTCTTAGAGCCAACAACATAGGTCACATTCAGACTGAAAACATGAAGAAAGTGATATATATATATTTCAATTTTGAAAAAATACTACTCTTGCCCAGACAATGAACTTCCACACTGACAAGTGTGTGTGAGGGAATTATCATTATCTCTAGTAAGAAGCTTCACAAACAAGACTGTGAGGTTTGTTACTTATCTGATGAAGCGGATTCAGAGAGTCCCCGTGAGAGGTATTACCATCAAATTGCAAGAAGATAGAGAAAAGAGAGATATAACTATGTCCCTTGATACCAAAGAATTTTTAAACTCTTGGACTTTGACAATTTGTCCCATGATTAGATTGAACCTTAAAAGTACTAGAGGAACTGTTCAATTGTTATTTTTTGCCTGTTTTCTTAATTAACTTGGGAACCCCTTTGCCACCTAAAATTGAATATTATTTCTTTTGGGCCAATGTTCTATCATGTAAAGGCTTTAAAATTGATTTTTACTCTATCATATATTTGAAATATCTCTCTTAGCTTTAGGTCATTTGAATTATGATAATCACAGCACTTTTTCTTTCCCAAGTCATTAATAAAAATATAAAATAGCACAGAGCCAAACATAGATCCTGAAGTTTACTAGAAACTTCCTTACCAAATGAGATTGAAAAATTAATAACTACTCTTTGGATCTGGTTATTCTATTAGTTCTATATTATACATCATTTATTCCGTATATCTATGTGTTTTTCAAAAGGATAAAATGAAAAACATCGAATTGTTTCCTGAACTTAATTTGATCTATGAATAACAATCCTGAGATGGGGGGAAGGAAATAAGATGGGTTTGGTATGACTTTTTTGTTTGTTTCTCCATAAATGTTTTACTGTGACTTAAAAAAAAATACAATCTGCCACTTCCCAATGATTCCATCTCCTAAAAGATTCCTTCATTGTAAGTCTGCTCTGATATGTGAGAAATAATTTATTTCAAATACTATTCTATTGTAATAAATATTAATCAATTTGATAGAATCATATCAAAGTTCAATATATAACACCTCAGTGCTATAAGAGGCAGATTCTAAGTTCACTTCTTTAGTTATAGGAAGTTAAATAAAGCCCTTCACCCTTGTTTTTCGTTATTATGGTGATCATACACATAGTGGCAGAGATGATTCAACTAACTACATAGAAAGTTCCTCAAAACAAGTTTGTATCTCTAGACCAATCACTTGTCCAATATGAGAAGGTGATCATTTTATCACCAGTTAGGTCTCCAATTTTAATAATTCATACCACTTTCTTCTGTCTCACCTAAGGAGAAGTCTGTCTATCTTGTGTGGATTTATTCCTTACTTCACGCAATTTGTGACTTTGCTGACATTTTTCTTTTGCTTATTTTAGCTTATGTATGTCAACCAGTGGAATTATTTTGTATTTGGTACAGCTGTTCTTAAATGTCTGGACATTTAGCCCTGTAAAAATAGGGCCCTGGGAAGAGGAGACATCTTAGATCATGAGGAAGATATGAGGTCCGTTTCATTTGAGGGGACATGGACCTTTAATAAAGTGCCATTGGCTCAGAGCTCTACCCTACTCTCTTATTGTAAGTGGAAAATTTTTAATCCCTACAGATCTTATCTTTACCACCTGTATTGCCTTGATTTTTAAAATTGTTTTTTTTTCTGATTATACAGCTACATTCATTTTTTTAAAAAATACACTTTTCTTTATGAATCATATTGGGACAGAAAAATCAGAACAAAAGAGAAAACCCACAAGAGAGAAAATACAGAAGAAAAAGAGGGGAAAAGTATTATTTATATTCAGTCTTCATAGTTCTCTCTTTGTTTGCGGATGGCATTTTTTATCTAAACTTTATTGGGATTGCCTTGGATCACTGAATCACTGAGAAAAATCAAATCTTTCATAGTTGATCATTGCATAGTCTTGCTGTTGCTGTGTACAATATATTTCTGGATTTGCTTGATTTATTCATCATTTATTTTTAATAGAACAATAATATTCTGTTACTTACATATACCATAACTTAATCAGCCATCAATAGATGGGCATCTATTCATTTTCCATTTCTTTGCTACCACAAAAAGAGATGCTACAAACATTTTTGCACATGTGGATCCTTTCCCATCCGTTATGATTTCTTTGCAATACAGACTAAGTAATGGTGCTGCTGGGTCAAAGGGCATGCACAGTTTGATAGGCCCTGAATAAGTCAATTAATATCTTCAAGCTTCTGTTACCTCATCTGTCACATGAGGAAATTAGACTTAATGACTTCTAAAGTCTTTTTATATGAACTTTTAGGAATGTAGACTAGATTTTTTTTTTAACTGAGAAATCTAGTTTATGGATGAAACTCCCTCCCATCACTTTTTTTTTTTTTGAGCAGTAGGACTTTGACCCTTTTGAATCCTATGCAAGTCATCAAAATCTTTCAAAGATCATTGACAAAGGTTCAGTAATCATAGCTGCCAATGTTTTTAGTACACTAGGGTATAGTTCACCTGGGCTTGGTGGATAGATCTCATCAAGGAGCCATAAATGTTCTATTCTCCACACAGTCATTCTCTTCTGCAGAGAAAACAGGTATAAAATAATAGTTGAACTATACTGAGTACTTTCTTCCAGGAATGGGGGAAAGAAACTGGGATTAGACAGTTCAAAGAAAACAAATTATAAATGTTTGATAATAGTTACCAAACAAAATTAATTAACAACAAGATTTAATGGAAAGTAAGCATAGAAATCATAACTACAAACATAAAAAACATAAAGCTATCCATAAAATGGATTTGAAAAAAATGACTATTTAGAATTAAATATATTTATATACATTAGCCACATATAAATATATCATAAATAGCAGTTTATTTCTATTAGCAAATATATTTAATAAATATATTTTTTAAACTTTTAAGACACTAAAAAGGAACTAGTGTTAAAATGAGGATGTTGAGAAGAATTCATTCCTCAATTTGGAAGTTTTATTAAAAATGGCAGTCATGATATTAGTCAAGGTAACAGTAAAAAATAAATATTATAAATGAACCTGGAAAATTATAATATGTTTGAAGGTAATAAAGTAATATTAAGTAAACATATACCAATTAATTAACATTCAAGTAATTAAAAGAAATGCAAGAAAATTTTACTTAGTAAGAACATAATTATTAGCAATTCCAATGTGCATCTTTTAAAACTTAGATACATATAACAGAATTAAGAAAAAAGATATAAAAACATGAAAGAATTTAGATATACTAGTTCTTTGGTGATTGTTGAATAGAAATTGAATTGAAATAGAAAGCTTCATCTAACTATCTATATATCTTTGCATTGAATAGCTCCTTTACAAAAACTGGCATATTATGTCATCATGAATGTGAAAATAAATGCAAAAAGACAAATATTAAACATATACATTTTTTCTATAATGTGATAATATTGCAGTCAATACAGAAAGTATGCCAATACTTATAAACTTAAACTGAAACTAAATGATCTTATTAAAATCAATGTCAATGAAAATATTATATAAGCAATAATAATTATATTAAAATTAAAATAATATGGTTATATGCTAAAGCTTGTGTGACACAACAAGATGATCCTTAAAATAAAATATATATCTTCAGACATATATATTATCAAAAGGGGGAAAGAAAACCATTGATTTAAATGTGTCTAAAATATCTTTAAAAATTATCATATACTGAAACAAATGTAAAAGCAATGATTTTGAAAATTAAAGAAAAGCAAGGAAATTAAAAGCAAAAGAGACTATTGAATATAGAATAACATAGATAAATCATTAGTCAATGTGACTGAAAGAGAAAGTGGAGGCAGTGGGAAGACAGGGAGTGACAGAAAAATAACATCACCAGAATATAAAAGAAAATTAAAATTCACAATGAATAAAGAGGAAAAATATTAAAAGCTCCCAAAATTATATGCCAACAAAACTGAAAGCTTTAATTAAATGGTTGTATATTTACAAACATGCAAAATACCCTGATTAAGGAACAAAAATGCAAATGATCTCTGATTTCATCTGTGTGAATTATCAGTTTCATCAGCATAAACTCCTCAGGTGGGTACTTTTTCCATGGATATATATTCTAATTCATTGATAATTTCATAGATAAATACTATTGAGTTGCTGGTGGAATGTAGAATCAAAGGGATTTGTTTAGAGTGACTCACCTGGTTTCAGAATAAGGTTGCAAAGAGCTCTTTCTGATTTCAATCCCAACATTCTATGCATGTTGAATTACTTTTATGAATAACAATATGGAACTTAGATAAACAAAAATCAGAAAGACAAGTAAAGTGAGAAATGAGTAAATTTTCAAAGAAAAAATTCTAGTACAGATGGATTGACAAGTGGATTCTAGTAAATGTTAAAAGAACAACAACAATAAATTCTCCTAGCCTAATAAACTATCTGCAAAAACAGAGAATGATGATATATCATTTTCCTACTCTTTCGGTAAGATAAATATGACATTGATACCAAAAAGAGGAAGAATTGTAGCACGTACACAAAGACACAGACATATACACACATATACATACACATATTCATATATACATATACATTTGCACACATTATATATATATATGTGTGTGTATATACACACACACACACACACACACACACACACATACAAACACACACACACCCCACACACATACACACACACTGGCATTTATACATACACACATTTATGCATATTTATACACACATACCAGTATTAATCAATTAATAAGTATTTATTAAATTCTTATGATTCCCCACTATTCACCAGCTGTAGAGAATTTAAAAACAATAATATAATTGACTAAAAGTCAGTCTTCTGAGTTAGTTTCAAAGGATTGAGAGAGAAGAAAGTTGGAGTCAGAATCTTATCAGAGGGGCTGTGATGTTTCTAGTGGCCTTGAGTTGATGGTGGCTTCTTTGCCCCAGAATATTTCTTTGGACATCTTGAGGAAAGGTCTCATTGATCAAAATGATCATGGAGATCCCCAAGGAGATTTATCTTGAATTAGCTAAATGCAGTCAAGTGTCTCATTTGAATATAAGCAAGTAGTAGCTGATTTCTTTAATAGAGTGCTTATTAATGAAAGGACCTTGGTTTGAAATCAGCAGAATGAGAAAAAAAACAGAGAAAAACTTCCTTTTTAGATGAAATGTGAACCCAGAATGGATGCATTCCAGCACGTCCAGTCCTTCATTACCTACCAGCATCCACTCAGAAGCTTCCTTCTCCCTGAAAACTTTGCTGATTTTAACATAATATTATCTACCTCTGAAATAATCCAAGATCACTTTGAATGAAATTTTTGTTTCCATGGCTTACTATCTTCAACTTTTTTGTTCATATCCTATTCTACCCAGCATAATATAAATAAGCTTTTTGAGGATTAAGAATGAGTAATTTTCACATGTTATTGCTCTCTGCTGTCCAGCACAGCATAGATACGTTCAACATCATTTCTTGAATCACCCATCTGGTGTAGTCTGTGTCTTCATCACAAGTGGTGTTATATATTCTTACAAAAATACATTTGAAATAAACAATGAGAGTGCAGTGATTATAAAATTGAAGAAACAGAACTTAAAAATATTTCAGTGTGTAACTCCATGTGTCCACTTGACATTTTTAGACTTAAATTTAAAGCTGACAATTCGTAAACTCTAAGGTATACTTTTTGGTATGTGAATATTTATATGTGAAAAATTTCACTAAATTTGAATATATTTGAAATGGAATTAAAATATTTAACAACAATTATTTTGAAACTAAGAACTGAAAAAATTCAGAAGTATTTACAAAATGTAGTATGTGAATTTTCTGATGAAGTAGATTAATGGATTATATTTGGCTGGAGAGACATTTGTAAGTCACTAGAATTGATTCTAATGAAGCAAATATGTGAACAGTATTAGTTTCTGGAATTGATTGTGGAACAGAGATTTTATAAATTTCTTTCCAAATTTTAGTCTTACATTTAAGACATCTCCTATTTTTATACGTGATTTTATATGAAAGGAAACTTTTAAAAATTAAAATTAGTAAGAAGTGTTCTATTACAGAAGAGGCATTAAAAAGCCTGACTTTTCTGATCAAATACAACATAATTATGCTATTTGATTTTATTTGGCACAAATTAAAGCTTGAAAATGGAAAATGTTATATTCATCATTATTATGAGAGGTCAATTATACAGGCATAAGTCCCCCTTCCCAATTAAAAAAAGGCTAATGTAATAAAAAAGAGTTAATTCACTATTATTTGTACCCTTTTATGTACTAAAATATTTATTTTATTTTTATATCTTTTATGAGAATGATTATATGAAGTTCAATAAAATTTTCATTGCCTGCTTTTCTTTTATGGGCATTATTATATGTTTCATTTCATGATTACTTCTGAAAACAGTATTATAAAGGCAAAGGGGTATTAAAATGAACTACTCTAAGTATGAAATATGCTAGATTTACTCTTGGATAGGGGTACCATTTGTAAAAATAAAGAAATTCAAAAAAGTTTGAGTTTTAGGGCAAAAAAGAGTAGTTTTGGATACTTGTGTTTGAGAGGTTTACTATAATCCAGGTTGAAATATGCTGGTAATAACTAACAAATATTGATACAAATGATTATATAATACATGAGCAAAATATGATAGCCAAAAATTCTTAAAATTACTCTGAATTGTATTTTTGAGTTCAGATTAGTTTTCTAAAGAATGAAAACAATGAGCATAATTAATCACATACAACAAAAGTCATAATGTATCAATAAATTCCAAAAAAACCTTGACATAATATAAAATTTTATGTAAATTCCCTAAAAACTTTGGCATGGAAGACCCCTTCTTTTAATGTCATAAAAATTATGTAGTAAAAAATAGCAATTATTATTTGTTAGACACAGTATGTTGTCTAACAGAGTATTGCCACTTGGAGCAAGAAAGTTTGGATTTCAGATAGTTACTAACCTTATGAATTTTGGCAAATCATTTAATCTCTCTGATCCTCACTTTCTTCCTCTGTAAATATGAAAAATAGCACCACAATTTAGGGTTGTTGAAAGAATAGCATAACATAGATAATGCATATTAGACACTTTGCAAGCTTTAAAATCAGCGTCAATATATAATATATATGCATATACACAATATATATAATTACATACATCATATTTGTATAGAGTAAATATGCCACAGATATGTGATGTATGATTCTAAATACACATATATATCTCTTTGTCTCTCTCTCTCTCTTTCTGCCTCATTCTCTACCTGTCTCTCTGTCTGTCTCTCTGTTTCACTCTTGTTCTCTCCCCTCTTATTTTTCATGAGGAAATACTCAAAACTTTTCCATAAATATACAAGGATAAAGCGAATTATATGTTCATTTATTTACAAAACACTAGGCAATAATGAAATAAGCTAATTTAGGTGATTGTTACTACTTTCAATAAAATGGTAAGATGGAAAATAAATCCAGATGAAGTTTATGCATTTCGTTGTCACAACAAAAAAAAAACAAAACAGAAATAACAATAACAACAATAAATGTAAATGGAGTAATTGATAGGAAGAGTATTTCTAGTAAAAATAACAAAATACAGGGTAGAACTGGAAATTAACTTACCAAACATATTTGTGTCTTATTTGCCTGCAGGCATAAACACTTTATAATAATAAATATTTATATTTTTACTTTTAAAATATTTTGCAATTATATTTAAATTATTTTAACATTCATTTTTGAGAATTTTTATTTCCATTCATTAATTTTTTTCTCTACCCACTGAGAAGGAAAGGAATATGATATCAATTATACATCTGAAACCATGCAAAATATGTCCATATTAGCTATGTTGCAAAAGAAAACACACACACACACACACACACACACACACCCACACATACATACAAACCCTAAAAAATGTAAAATGTTAAAAACATATGCTTCAGTCTGGCTTTGTAGTTCATCAGTTCTCTCTCTGGAGGTAAAAACATTTTTTTCCTCTCTCTTTCTCTTTGAATTAGAACTTTTGGAATTTGGTTATGACAATCATGGACATTTTAATTTGGGGATCTCTTTCAGGTGGTAACTGGTGGATTCTTTTCATTTCTTTTTTACATTCAAGTTTTAGGATATAGATATGGTTTTCCTTGATAATTTGTTGAAAGATAAGTTTAGATTTCCCTTTTATCAAGGCTTTTAGGCAATCCAGTAATTCTTAAATTGTTTCTTCTTGATCTATTTTCCAGAACAGTTGTTTTTCTGATTTTTAAATTTTTTCTAATTTTTCCACTTTTAGACTTTGTTTTATTGTTTCTTGATCTGATGATGAGTAGCTTCTCCTTGCCCAATTCTAATTTTTTAAGGAATGATTTTCTCCTCTTTTGTAATTTTTTTCCATTTGGGCAAATCTGCTTTCTAAGAAGTTATTCTCCTTAGTAAAGTTTTTTTTTTTTTTAACCTATTTTTCCATTTGGCCCATCTATTTTTAAGGTATTATCTTCTTATCTATATATCTATCTATCTAATTTGCCTCTTTTACCAAATTGTTCATTGCTTTTTCATAATTTTCTTGTTTCACCCTAATTTCTTTCTTTTTATTTTATTTTATTTTATTTTTTTATTTTTATTAATTTTTTTATAATTATAACATTTTCTTTGACAGTACATATGCATAGGTAATTTTTTTACAACATTATTTCTTGTACTCCCTTCTGTTCTGAATTTTTCCCCTCCTTCCCTCCAATCCCTCCCCTAGATGGCAGGCATTCCCATACATATTAAATATCTTATAGTATATCCTAGGTACAATATATATGTGCAGAACTGAATTTTGTTGTTGTTGAAAAGAAGAAGTGTATTTGGAAGGTAAAAAATAATCGGGGAAGAAAAACAAAACAAAACAAAACAAAACAAAAACAGTGCTCACAGTTTATACTCATTTCCCAGTGTTCCTTTTCTGGATGTAGCTGATTCTGTCCATCATTGATCAATTGGAACTGGATTAGCTCTTCTCTATGTTGAAGATATCCACTTCCATCAGAATACATCCTCATACAGTATCATTGTTGAAGTGTACAGTGATCTTCTGGTTCTACTCCTTTCACTCAGCATCAGTTGATATAAGTCTCTCCAAGCCTCTCTGTATTCCTCCTGTTGGTCATTTCTTGCATAACAATAATATTTGATAACATTCATATACTATATTTACCCAACCATTCTCCAATTGATGGACCTCCATTCATCTTCCAGTTTCTAGCCACTATGAAAAGGGCTGCCACAAATGTTTTGGCACATACAGGTCCCTTTCCCTTTTTTAGTATTTCCTTGGGATATAAGCCCAGTAGTAGCACTGCTGGGTCAAAGGGTATGCACATTTTGATAACTTTTTGGGCATAATTCCAGATTGCTCTCCAGAGTGGTTGGATTCTTTCACAACTCCTCCAGCAATGCATCAAAGTCCCAGTTTTCCCACAGCCCCTCCAACATTCATCATTATTTGTTCCTGTCATCTTAGCCAATCTGACAGGTGTGTAATGGTATCTCAGAGTTGTCTTAATTTGCATTTCTCTGATCAATAGTGATTTGGAACACTCTTTCATATGAGTGGAAATAGTTTTAATTTCATCATCTGAAAATTGTCTGTTCATATCCTTTGACCATTTATCAATTGGAGAATGGCTTGATTTCTTATAAATTAAAGTCAATTCTCTGTATATTTTGGAGATGAGGCCTTTATCAGAACCTTTAACTGTAAAAATGTTTTCCCAATTTGTTACTTCCCTTCTAATCTTGTATGCATTAGTTTTGTTTGTGCAGAAACTTTTTAATTTGGTGTAATCAAAATGTTCTATTTATCTATTTTATGATCAATAATGGTCTCTAGTTCTCCCTTGGACACAAACTCCCATGTTCCTCCAATTTATTTATGATTTCATCCTTTATACCTAAATCTTGGACCCATTTTGATCTAATCTTAGTATGTGGTGTTAAATGTGGGTCCATGCCTAGTTTCTGCCATACTAATTTCCAGTTTTCCCAGCAGTTTTTGTCAAATAATGAATTCTTATCCCAAAAGTTGGGATCTTTGAGTTTGTCAAACACTAGATTGCTTTTTTTATTCACTATCTTGCTCTGTGAACCTAACTTATGCCACTGATCAACTAGTCTATTTCTTAGCCAATACCAAATGGTTTTGGTGATTGTTGCTTTATGATACAGTTCTAGATCAGGTACAGCTAGAACACCTTCACTTCATTTTTTTTTCATTACTTCCCTTGAAATTCTCCACCTTTTGTTGATCCATATGAATTCTGTTGTTATTTTTTCTAGGTCATTAAAATAGTTTCTTGGAAGTCTGATTGGTATAGCACTAAATAGATAGATTAGTTTAGGGAGTATTGTCATCTTGATTATATTTGCTTGGCCTATCCAAGAGCACTGAATGTTTTTCCAATTATTTAAATCTGACTTTATTTTTGTGGCAAGTGTTTCGTAATTTTGCTCATATAATTCCTGACTCTCCTTTGGTAGATATATTCCCAAATATTTTATACTATCGACCATTATTTTGAATGGAATTTCTCTTTGTATCTCTTGCTGTTGGATTGTGTTGGTAATGTATAAAAATGCTGAGGATTTATGTGGATTTATTTTGTATACTGCAACTTTGCTAAAATTCTGAATTATTTTTAATAGCTTTTTAGCAGAGTCTTTGGGGTTCTCTAAGTATGCCATCATGTCATCTGCAAAGAGTGATAGTTTGATTTCCTCATTTCCTACTCTAATTCCTTGAACCTCTTTCTCGGCTCTTATTGCCGAGGCTAGAGTTTCTAGTACTATATTGAATAGTAATGGTGATAGTGGACAACCTTGTTTCACTCCTGATCTTACAGGGAAAGGTTCTAGTTTATCTCCATTACATATGATGTTTACTGAAGGTTTTAAATATATGCTCGTTATTATTTTAAGGAATAGTCCATTTATTCCTATACTCTCAAGCATTTATAGTAGGAATGGATGTTGGATTTTATCAAATGCTTTTTCTGCAGCTATTGAGATGATCATATGGTTTTTATTAATTTGATTATTAATATGGTCAGTTATACTAATAGTTGTCCTAATATTAAACCAGCCCTTCATTCCTGGTATAAATCCTACTTGATCATAGTATATTATCCTGGGGATGATTTTCTGAAGTCTTTTTGCTAATATCTTATTTAAGATTTTAGCATCAATATTTATTAAGGAGATTGGTCTATAGTTTTCTTTCTCAGTTTTCAATCTACCTGGCTTAGGTATCAGTACCATGTCTGTGTCATAAAAGGAATTTGGTAGGACTTCTTCAATCCCTATTTTTTCAAATAGTTTATATAGCATTGGAGTTAGTTGTTCTTTAAATGTTTGGTAGAATTCACATGTAAATCCATCTGGTCCTGGGGATTTTTTCTTAGGGAATTGGTTAATAGCTTGTTCTATTTCTTTTTCTGAGATAGGACTATTTAGACTACTTACTTCTTCCTCTGTTAATCTGGACAAGCTATATTTTTGAAGGTCTTCTTCCATTTCATTTAAGTTATCAAATTTATTGGCATAAAGTTGAGCAAAGTAGCTCCTAACTATTGTTCTAATTTCCTCTTCGTTAGTGGTGAGTTCTCCCTTTTCATTTTCAAGACTAACAATTTGCTTTTTCTCTTTCCTTTTTAAAATCAGGTTTACTAAGGGTTTGTCTATTTTGTTGGTTTTTTCATAGAACCAACTCTTAGTTTTATTAATTAATTCAATAGTTTTTTTTTTTTACTTTCAATTTTATTAATCTCACCTTTTATTTTTAGAATTTCAAGTTTTGTGTTTGTCTGGGGGTTTTTAATTTGTTCCTTTTCTAGCAATTTTAGTTGTAAGCCCAATTTGTTAATCCTCTCTTTCTCTATTTTATGCAAGTAGGCCTCTAGAGATATAAAACTTTCCCTTATTACTGCTTTGGCTGTATCCCACACATTTTGGTATGATGTCTCATTATTGTTATTTTCTTGGGTGAAGTTATTAATTATGTCTATGATTTGCTGTTTTACCCAATCATTCTTTAGTATAACATTTTTTAGTTTCCAATTATTTTTTGGTCTATTTTCCCCTGGCTTTTTATTAAATGTAATTTTCATTGCATTGTGGTCTGAAAAGGATGCATTTACTATTTCTGCCCTATTGCATTTGATTTTGAGGTTTTTATGCCTAATATATGATCAATTTTTGTATAGGTTCCATGAAGTGCTGAGAAGAAAGTATACTCTTTTCTGTCTCCATTTAGCTTTCGCCAGAGATCTATCACATCAAACTTTTCTAGTATTGTACTTACCTCTTTGTCTTCTTTCTTATTTATTTTGTGGTTTGATTTCTCTAATTCTGAGAGTGCAAGGTTCAGATCTCCCACTATTATAGATTTGCTGTCTATTTCTTTTTGCAGCTCTCTTAATTTCTCTTTTAAGAATTTAGATGCTCAACTGATGCTGAGTGAAATAAATAGAACCAGAAGATCACTGTACACTTCAATGTTGTATAAAGATGTATTCTGATGGAAGTGGATATCTTCAACATAAAGAAGATCCAGCTCACTTCCAGTTGATCAATGATGGACAGAAATAACTACACCCAGAGAAGGAACACTGGGAAGTGAATGTAAATTGTTAGCACTACTGTCTATCTACCCAGGTTACTTGTATCTTCAGAATCTAATACTTAATGTGCAACAAGAAAATGGTATTTACACACATATATTGTATCTAGGTTATATTGTAACATATGTAAAATGTATGGGATTGCCTGTCATCAAGGGGAGGGAGTATAGGGAGGGAGGGGATAATTTGGAAAAATGAATACAAGGGATACTATTATAAAAAAAAATTACTCATGCATATATACTGTGAAAAAATTTATTAAAAAAAAAGAATTTAGATGCTGCACCACTTGGTGCGTATATGTTTAATATTGATACTGCTTCATTATTGATGCTACCCTTTAGCAGGATATAATGACCTTCCTTATCTCTTTTAATTAGATCAATTTTTGTTTTTGCTTCATCTGAGATGAGGATGGCTAACCCTGCTTTTTGGCTTTGCCTGAAGCATAGTAGATTCTGCTCCACCCTTTTACTTTTAGTTTGAATGTATCACCCTGTTTCAGCTGTGTTTCCTGTAAACAACATATAGTAGGATTCTGACTTTTAATCCAGTCTGCTAACTGCTTCCTCTTTATGAGGGAGTTTACCCCATTCACATTTATGGTTAGAATGACTAATTCTATATTGCTTGCCATCCTATTAACCCCTGCTTATGCTTTTCCCCTTTCCTTCCCTCTTACCCCCCTACCCAGTATTAAACTTGTGAACACCACTTGCTTTTCACAGCCCTCCCTTTTTAGTATCCCTCCCCCACATTAAAGTTCCTCCCCTTATTTTACCACTTTTCCTCAAAATTTCTGTATTCCCTTCCCCTTAGCTTACTCCTTCCCTCTCACTTTTCAATGAAGTGGAAGAAGTTTCACCATAAATCGAATATGTCAATTGATACACACTATGTTCATCTCCCTCCTTTCTTTCTCTCAGATATAATAGGTACTTTTGCCTCTTCATGAGATGTAGTACCACCACTTTGCACTTTTTTATGATATAATTTCCTTTCCACTTCTAGTTTCTAGGACAAATTATACATATGTTCTTTATATATTTTTATGGCAGAAGTATAGTTTTCAAGATTTCTTTCACCCTAATTTCTTCATTTAATTTTTCAACCTTACTCTTATTGATAATGAAAATAATTTTTAGCTCTCCAGAAATTCCTATTGGGTTTGTATCCAATTGAAGTTTTCCCTTTTGAGGCTTTGTAATTCTTTTGACTTCGTGATCTTTCTCTGAGTTTGTGTCTTGATCTTCCCTGTCACCATAGTACATTTTATGGATGGATTAAAAAAAATTGTTATTTACTCATTTTCCCTCAGCCTATTTCTTGATTTTAAACTTAATGTTAAAGTAGGGCTCTATTTTTTGTTTAGGAGACTGTCTGCTGAAGGAGTGCTGCCCAAAGCTTTAGGCTTTTTCAGTGTTTTCAGAATCAATATTCTGATATGCTCTGTTGGGATCAGGAGAAATATTGTTCCTCAATGTGATGGAAAGTGCTCCTGTATGGCTTTGATGTCACTCAGAAATGCTTATAGGCAATACAGTTGTTAAACATCATCCATTCTTGAGTCAAGTACTTGCACAGAGTTCTAATGTAATTTCTTTCTGACTGTTTGCCATTTCTTTTAACATCTTTATCTTGAGAGTTCCTGAAACTGCTGCTGCTTTTGTCACTATCACCAAGCCCCAACTTAATTTTTTTTTTTTTTTTTTTTTTTGCTCTGGCACTCTAGAATTTGATTTGAGGTATTATTTTAAAGAAGCTTGGAGGAGAATGTTGGGAAAGCTAAGCTTAGTGTTTCCTTTATTCCATTATCCAGAAATGAATATTTCATTATTACAAATGGATTTGTCATGTCATTAAAGTTGTATTCTCTACTAATACTGATTTTAATCCATCCATTTTTGTTTATTAAAAAATTAAAAGAATAAGAACTTTAAAAAAAGTTTGCTGAAGTGTTTGAGTGAGCAAGTCTTATAAGCAAATATATACAAAAGTCAAATTTTCAATAAACTCAAGGACACAAATGGCTAGGGAAAAGATTCCTATTTGAGAAGGACTGCTGAAACACTGGAAAGAAGTTTGTTGGAAAATAAGTATAGATAACTATCTTATGTTTTATATATGTATATATATGTATATATGTCTGTGTGTATGTGTGTGTGTGTGTGTGTGTGTATATATGAAACAACTCTAATGGAAATGTATCCTAAATACAAAGCTCAAATCATGTGCAAAATTAGAGGAGAATGGAAGGAGATAACTTTCACAATTACAAGGGAAGAATCAATATTAACAAGAGATGGAGAGAAGAATAATCACAAAAGAGAAAATAACTGATTTAATTATATGCAAATAAAAAGCTTTTTCATAGAAAAAAATCACTCCCAGATAGAATAAAAAAAGAAGTAGGAAAAACATTTTCCAGTAAATATCTTTGAAAAAGTCTAATATCAAGATCTATGGTAAATTTATATAAATATATGAAAACTATTTCATAATACTTAATTACTCTGAACATATGATATTTTCTGTTTTTAAAATATTTCTTGGCATCTTTGGTTTTTATTTTGTCTTCATTTTCTAAATACATCCATTTCCCTCTATTCTCTGAGTCATCTTATGTAACAAAGGAGAAAAAAAAAAGTCAGTTTAAACAAACTATCATTCAACCACTTTTTCTTCTTTTCCAAAGCCAAGTCTATTGATGATAGTTCCAAAGCTCTCCATTTTGTAAAAAAAAATTTAGATAAAGAAATAAAAGCAATCAGTGCTTTTATTAAAAAAAAAAACAATCCCCCCAAAACCATGTTTTATAATCGCTAGTATTCAGAAATGCAAATTAAAACAACCTTGAGTTTGTATATTATGCCTGTTAAACTGACAGAGACATTGGAGAGACCATGGGAAAACATCTACCCCAATATATTCTTATCTGTTCTGAATTATGTAAGAAGTTATTAAATTGTTCATATCTTTTAATGCTGGGCATGTACCTCAAGGATGTCATAGACAGAAAGAAAGTTCCTATAAAAATCAAAATATTCATAACATATTCATAATAGAAAATGACAAACAAATACAAAACAATTAAAAAAACCAAACCTGAACAACAAATGGATATTTGATGGGGAAATAGCTGAACAAACTGGCATATGAATGTTATGAGATTTCAATGTGCCATAAGAAATGAAGAAAAAAGAAGTATGGGGATACATAAATTAATGAGGGGGAGGAAGAAAGGGAATAAGTTGTTATATCATGCATATGATGTTTCAGGTATTATTCTAACAACTTTACAAATATTTCATTTGATCCTCACAACAACACTGTAAAAGAGGAACTATTATTACTCCCATTTTAACAATGAGGAAATGGAAGCAAGCAGAGATCATCTTTCTCAGGATCATATAACTCAAGTTTTCTTGACTACAGACCCAGGACTTTATTTACTCTTCTATTTATCTGACTTTGATAGCTAAGGAAGAAAGGAAGACCAAAAAATATGCACTATTACTATAATAATGGAAATGGGAATAACATTAAATTATTACTGACTTCACATTAAATGGTAGAAAGCAAATCCAGCAAAACAATGTATGGTATACAAGAATCATATGAATTCAAGAAATAATATTGCCATTAACCTCAGATTAGGGATTTTAATGATGTTTAATGAATTTGGAGAGTTGAACTTCAAATCATGAGAACCAAGATCATTTCCCAGATCTGTCAGTTACTAAATGTGGTGTCTGAAACAAAGCACTGTCCTCTGCACTCAGTTTTCTTATCTATCTGCAAAATAAGAGGGTTGAATTAGATGACTTTCAAGATCTTTTACAATTTTATAATAACTATTACTTATGATATACTATAAACTGGAAGCTAAAAGACAAATTATACCTCCCAACTCTGAGCTGGATATGATTATATACATATACTGATATGAGAGATGTTATATAAGAATATATTTCATCACATGTAGATGGAATGGTTGTGGCTGCTGTTATTGTTGTTTGTCCTTTATTCTTAAAGAGTACTCTGACATCAGAAGAGGTGATGCAGTGATATGCAAGTTTATTAAATTTAAGTGAGGGAGAACTGTGCAAGGACACCTGCCTCACTTTTCCTATCACAGCCTTCTGGGTCCAGTGATAAGATATATACCAAGACTACTGGAGACAGCCCTTATGTGCTAAAGGTTTAGACTGATTTTCCAAAATATATACAAGTGTCCTTTACTTTAACTTTAATTTAGTTTTCCTTTAAAAATTGATTATGTATTTGATGATCACAGTACAAAATAATTCAGATTAAGGTACAGGTTAATTTTTTTGTTTTTTTTTAATGTGTACATTAATTGTTTATTGAGCATAATCTAGGTACGGAGTACAGGATAGGCTTAATAGAAGAGTCTCATAAGTAAATAATAATAGCAATTATATAATACACTAAGGTTTAGAAAATACTTTAAAATATCATCTCTTTACAATATCATCTAATTTTCTCCTCACAAAGAATCCAGCCAGATTATCTCTATTTTGCAAATGAACAAAACTGAGCCAGACAGAATTAAAGTGACAAGCTCATCATTAGTTCCTGAGGAAGATTTAAACTTAAATTTCTGTATCCTGATTATTTTTTAAGTCAAATCAATCATTTATCTATTTTATTAATTTTAAAAATAAGACCAGTCTCTACTTATATTTACTAGTTTGATTTTTCTTTCTTTTTTTTTTTTAGTGTTGATTTTGATTAGTTTTGATTTTGTTATCTATCATTTGATTTGTAAATTTCCATTTTGGTGTTTACTTCAGGTTTTTTAATTTGTTCTTTTTCTAGTTTTTTCCCCCCAATTGCATACCCAGTTCATTGATTTGTTCTTTCTTCATTTTACTGATGTATGTATTTAGAAATATAAAATTTCCCATAAGAACTACTTTGATTTCAATACACAAATTTTTGGTATGCTGTCTTACTCTTGTCATTCTTTTCTTGACTTTTTTTTTATTAAAGCTTTTAAATTACAAAATATATGCATGAATAGTGCTATTACTGGGCTTATAACCCAAAGGAATACTAAAGAAGGGAAAGGGACCTGTATGTGCCAAAATGTTTGTGGCAGCCCTTTTTGCAGTGGCCAAAAACTGGAAATTGAATAGATGCCCATCAATTGGAGAATGGTTGAGTAAATTATGGTATATGAATGTTATTGAATATTATTGTTCTGTAAGAAATGACCAGCAGGAGGAATACAGAGAGGCTTGGAGAGACTTATATGAACTGATGCTAAGTGAAATGAGCAGAACCAGGAGATCATTATACACTTCAACAACAATACTGTATGGAGGATATATTCTGATGGAAGTGGATATCCTCAACAAAGATAAGATCTAATTCAGTTTCAGTTGATCAATAATGGACAGAATCAGCTACACCCAGAGAAGGAACACTGGGAAATGAGTGTAAACTGTTTGCATTTTTGTTTTTCTTCCCAGGTTAGTTTTACCTTCTGAATCCAATTCTTCCTGTGCAACAAGAAATTCAGTTTTGCACACATATATAGTGTACCTAGGATATACTATAACATATTTAACATGTATGGAACTGCCTGCCATCTAGGGGAGGGGGTGGAGGGAAGGAGGGAAAAATTTGGAACAGAAGTGAGTACAAGGGATAATGTTGTAAAAATTATCCATGCATATGTACTATAAAAAAGTTATAATTATAAAAAAATATATATATATATATGCATGGATAAATTTTCAACATTTAGTCTTGCAAAGCCTTCTAAATTATCCCCTCCTTCCTCCCACTCCCTCCCCTGGATGGAGGGTAGTCCAATATGTGTTAAACTTTGTACAGAGGTGGTGTTTGTACTGAGTCTGAAAAGAAGTCAGAGAAGAGAAGAAATGAAGATGTGGGCTAGAGCATTTTAAGCATGGGCAAAATCAGTGCAAAAGTGTTCAATTCAAAGAACTTCAAGTAAGCTAATGTGAGTAGATTACAGAGTTCATGGAGGGGATTAAGGTGTAAGAAGGATGGAAATGTAGGTCTGAGTCAAATTATAAAGAATTTTAAGTACCAAACAGAAGAGATAATATTTGATCTAGAAGATGATAGAGAACCATTGGAGCTCATGAGGAGTGATAAAGTCAGATCTGTGTTTTAGAAAAATCATATCGAAAGTGATATGGTCAATAGCTGAATAAGAAGAGATGATGAATGGAGAGCAGTTAGAACAAAACTGCAATAGTCCAGAGAGGAGCTAAGATTGTGGGTACATGAATGGAGAGAAGTAGATGCACATTGTAATATCTTGTGAAAGTAAAATTGACAAGATTACATGATAGACTGGCTAGGTGAGCGGAATGAAAGTAAGATGGGAAACACTAAGTTTGTGAGCATGGCTGACTAGGGGAGTGGTTGGTATTGAACTTAATAAAAATAAAGAAATTCAGATGGGAAAAGTTTTTTTTTTTTTGATGGGTGGGGAAAGATCATGAGTACTGTTTTGGACATAGCAGATTTAAAATATCTGTGAGATATTTAATTTGAAATGACTAAGATTAATTGAACATTTGTGACTATAGATCAGCAGAGAGGTAAGGGTTAGAGATTATACTCATAGATAAATAGATATCTATATCTAGATCTAGATCAATCTCTAGCCATACCTATATATATATCTCAATATATCAATATGAATGAATCTTTTTTTTTTCTATCTCTGTATCTATACAATTCAAATGCATTTCAAACTTGGCATATCCAAAACTAATATTTATTTTTATCTTTATCTCTAACCTTAATACATGAACACATATGTATATATGCATGTGTATGTGTGCAGATATATGTATGTATGTGTGTATGTATATATCTACATATGTGTGTGTATATATATATGTGTATATATATATATATATATATATATATATATATATATATATATATATATATATATATATATATATATATATATATATATATATATATATATATATATATATATGTATGTATGGCTGGGATTCATCTATATAGAGATAAGAATATCAAGAGATATTGCATTGAATAATAAGAAAGGATCCCAGAAAGTGTCTTAGGGAGCATTCATTATTAGAATGCATAGACAAAGAATCCACAAAAGGATTTGAGAAATATCAGTGAAACAGGAGGAGATAATAAAAGAGCTATGTCTTGAAAATCTAGAGAGGAAAGAGTTTCTAGAATAAGATTGTGATTGCCAAGGTCAGATATTGTAGAGAAGCCAAGAAAATTCAGAATTGAGAAAAGACCATCAGATTTAGCGAATATAAGATTGTTGCGAACTTTGGAGAAGACTTTAAGCTGAACAATCAGTTTTTTTGAGAGTTTGAAAATATGAGAGGGGAGAAGTTGAGGATTTACTTATAGATGGTTTTCTCATGTAGTTTAGCATTGAAGGGAAGGAGCAATATAGGATAATAAGAAGTATGGAAGATGGAACAAATCAGTTTTGATAGGGAAAGTTTGAAGTTAACAGAGAATAAGTGGAAATACTAGTGTGGGTAATGTGATGGAGGAGTTTGGAGTGGATGGGATCAAAGGCACATGTGAAGTATAGCTTGGTGAAGGAAAAGAACTGCTTTTGCATCTGAGATATGAGTGAATGAGGAGATGGTGGAGGAAGACATCTGAGTGATGTGTGAGGAAGAGGGAGCGATAAAGGAGAGGCATTGGTGAATGGGGTCAATTTTTAGTGAAACATGAAGTCAGGTCCTCAGCTGAAAAAATGGGGGCAGTAAAAGCCATGGAGAGGGAAACAAGTTCCTGTTGCTGTTGCTTTTTATGTGACTCTGGACAAGTAATTTGATTTCTATAAGACTCCTTTCCTCTTCTGTAAAAAGACAATAACAATGGCACCTACTTTACAAGGTTGTTGCAAGGGTCAAATAAGATAACATGTGTAAAGTACATTGTGAATTTAAAATAATAGAGAAATGCTAGTTATTAGAAAGCCACAAAAAGGAAGCAGTGTCGAGACATTTTACAACTTGCAAATGGATTAGGAATAGGGCATCTTCAAAAGAAAAATCATCAAAGAAAAAAGTACCTGCCTTTATCTCCTGGAACTATTTCATAGTCTTGTTATCAGGAAGGTCTTATAGAGTTAGGACAAAGAGTCTATTAAGCTTAAAATATTATGTATTCCTTAGGTTACCTGCTACCTTTTCAAGGTCAAAATTACTGTTCAACTGAGAAATAGAACTTTTTATATCTTGTAAAATATTATTATGAAGGAAGATAGATTTTTGAAGGAGAATTTGTTTTCTCTTTCAGAAACTATAATGGCTTCCTGACATCTAAAAGATCTAAAAGAAATATATAAAAAGAATAAATGAAATAAAGCATTCCCAAAGACCTGAAAATGAGACTGAAATAAATTTGATAATGTTTCTCATGTCTCCCTTTTTCATTTTATGATATTTATCATGAGCCAAGTGTTGACCACATTTGGAATATGTGGTGGCAGTGCTTGTGTTTGGGCATCTCTAAGCAGAGAATTAAGAAGCCCAAAATAAATAGTAGAGTGATCCATGAAATAAGTCATCAGTGGAAAGAAAACGATATCTATGGTTATAGTTTAGGAAGTAAGGAATTGGGAGATTAGTTTAGGCATAATACCCTGGAGATAATTTACTTTTTTTTCAAATTTAGTGTGCAGGCCATCTTTTATGATGAGTACTATGCATTTGATTTGTAAATAATAATTGAATAATTTTGAAGAGTTGCTATGACTGTACCAAGGAAATAATTCTATCCAATGAATAGCAAACAGAATCTATTTGTTCAACAAATAGGTATTACGTCCTTACTATGTGCAGTTCGGGTCCTGGGGATATTGAAGTGAAAAATCAGCACAATCCTTTCATTTTAGGCGTTTATAATTTAATAGGGGAATTATCTATTTATTTATATACCCTATATTATAGGTGGTAGAATGTGATAGAGGCCTCTTAGGCAGGAACATAAAATGTCACAAAAATTATGAGAAACTAACGATCACTTTTATGCTGGGGGGAGGAAGGGAGGAAAAGGGGTAGTTGATGAAGTACGAAGGCTTTATAGAGGAGCTAATGACTGATAAAGGCTATGAAAGAAGATTTCACAAGGATAGCATGAATAGACAGATGCAAGAAATGTTGTAAAGAGCTAATTAAAATTTGCAAACTTTTTGACCCTAATTTCTTAGTGATATCTCTATCAGACTGATGTCCATAGAAATGGAAGAAAGAAGAAAATCTAGCTGTCTGATCCTGGCCAAGTAGCTTAACCTCTGTTTGCTTCAATCTCCTCACCTGTAAAATATCCACATTTTATAGCACCTATCTCCAAAGGTGGTTATGATGATCAAATGTGATATTGGTAAAGTGCTTATTACAGTGCCTGGAAATTAGGAGGCATTTTATAAATGTTTATTATTATCATACAATAAGTCCTGAAGATTCTCTGACTGGGACTCTTAACTCCCATGAGAGTGCCTTTTCTACATTATATCAGCTCTGCATTTTGATTCATCATAGGATTCTAAAGACTTTAGACTTTGATTTTAGACAAGACCTCCAAGATCATTTATTTCCACCCCCTTATTTTATGTCTGGGGAAGTGAAGTACATATAAATAAAGGAATTTCATGCTGGGCAAATGACAAAGGCTGTAGAGAATGAAATAAAAAAGTACATTTATAGTTGAAAATTGTTAGGGACATCTAAAATTCTAATGCCTTCCTCATTCCCACTAGTTCTAGAATTATTGTCCATATGGAAACCTATCTTTAAGCTTTGCGAGACTTTAGACACTGAAATGTCTCATACAGTGTGCTCAGTTTATAGTAAATATACAGAAAATACTTGCTGACTTGAAGTTGTAGTTTTTTTGTCTGAGTTAAAAAATGATAGCTTCAAGTAACCTAGAGACTTTTAAAACACTTTGCCATGTCTATTTTGTTATCATCATCAGCGAAACCATAGAATTTTGACCTGTTTGTGGAGAAAATGTATATTAAAAAATTTAGCCTACTGGTTTTTCCTAAATCTTTCTCTTTCCCTTTGCCCTTTTATGAATAACATTACATTTACTCCACCAACACATAGTTAAAATGATATTGCTGGGTGAGGCAGAAAATTAAATTCCTTTCCTCCAAAGGATAAACACATACTTTGTTTGAAATGAAAATATATGGTACTCTGTATAAATTACAATGCAGTAACCAGAACAGGGCAAACTAATACACCAACAAGCAAGGGCTCCAGGGAAAGTGATATACATTTATCTTTACTTGGAAAAAAAGGAAAAGAAAGGGAACAGAAGGGAAGGGAAGACTATGAAACTGCACAAAATTTACTTGGGGCAAGGAAGTAAAAAATAGGAAAATTTGTTTTGGGAGCAAACATTAAGTTTGGATAAATGGAAATCTGCCAGTGTGATATGAATTATAAAAGAATATATGATTTAGGCCATTACAAAGTTGGCTTCTCTTACTTCAGATGTCTAAGGGATAATGGTTCTCTCCTATTCTTCACAGGAAGGACTTCCTTAAGGTATTCTGATGCTTCAATGGTATGGCACAAACATAGGCTTTTGAAGAACTGATTCTTTTTACACATGGCAATTTCTGGCAGATTTTACTATCCTCAAAAATCTTTCATATGGCTTGATGATGGAGTGTAGGACTAGCTTAGCTAAATTACAAGTAGTTCTTCACCAAGAAAGGTGCAGGTTGTTAAAATTTTTGTCATAACACTCTCAGTGACCATCTGAAGAACTGAGAGTGGGAGAAATATACATTAAGCAGTTTTGACATATCAAAATAATTATTAAAGTAATCTTCATGGTTAATTTTCCCAAATAATCTCTTAATTAAATTTATGTTTTCTTTCCTAAATCTTATGGCCTTTTTGCAATTCTTATCTTTCTTGACTTTTTTTTTTTTTTTAACAAAGGCAATAATTCACTTCCCCTTGTTACTCTTTTCTCTCTTGGTTTTCATAACCCTGCTCTCTCCTGTTGGACTACTCTATTAATCTTTATTTTCCTCTTCCTGCTCATTCATATCCTACCCTTTATTATGAATGTAACCCCAATTCTTTGCATTGGATTCCTTTCTCTTGTTCTCTTTATATTGTTCTCTCTTCAGCTACCATAGATACAATTATCCTCTTGATTGCTGTTTGTCTTTCATTCTTGAAGAGAACCATGACATCAGGGAGGTGATACCATGACATGTAAGTGAACACATACACACACACACACACACACACACACACACACCCTACACATGTGAGCACACATGCACATTTGTGATTCCTTCTCTCTTTCTTAAGCTCCAAGACTGTATACTGTGCCTTCTCCCCCAGATATTCCATAGGCTTCTTAAATGTAACATAGTCAAAATAGAACTCATCTTTCTTCACCTTGAAACCTATTCTTTTGGTTCTGACAAGGATACCACCATTCTCCCAGTAACACTGGTTTACAGCTGTCAGTCATCTTCAATGTTTAATGCCTTGTTGTTGTTATTCAGTCACTTTGTGACCCCATTTTGGGATTTTCTTGGCATTTTGCAGATGAGAGAGCCACTGAGGCAAATAGAGTTAAGTAACTTGCCCAGAGTCATAAAACTAGTAAATGCCTTATGCTGGATTTAAATTTAGGAATGGAAGTCTTCCTGATTCCAAGCTCAGGCTTTATCCACTGTGCCACCTAGAACCCTCTGTTTTTATTCTTTATTCAACCATATCCAATTGGTTATCAAGTCTTATTGGTCCATAATGCCTCTTTCATTTGTCTTCTCTCTACCCATGTGGCAACAACCTTACTTTCACCTAGCTGTTGCTATATTCTACTAATTAATCTTCCTGCTATTTATTTTCCATTTCTAATTGGTCAAGCACATCCCTAGTAGATTTATAATTCTAAAACACAAGTCTGATTCTATCACTTTTCTGATCAGGAAGCTGCAGTGATTCCTTGTTGCTTCTCAAGTGTGACATAAAATCCTTTGATTGACATTAACAACCCATTACAACAAAACTAACATTTCTTTCCAGATTGATTCCATATTACTTCACATGACAGAGTTCATATTCCAATGAAACTCACTGTTTTCTGTACTGTATCCTATATAATAAAGCTTCTTAAATATTGAGTTGCAATCCCATATGGGATTGAATGTGGAGATCGCAGAAAAGTTGGTAACAGTAAAACGTTTCAAATATTTTGCCAAGATTTAATTTTCTTGAAATTTTTCTTGTGATTTTTTTATTTTCAAAACATATGCATGATTGTCAACATTCACCTTTGCAAAACCTCATGTTCCAATTTTCCCCCTCCTTTCCCCTCTCAGTTGGCAAGTAATTCAATATATGTTTAACATGTGCAATTTTTTCCACAATTATCATGCTGCACAAGAAAAACCACATCAAAAATGAAAAAAAGGAGAAAGAGAACAAAATGTAATCAAACAGCAATAAAAAGAGTGAAAATGCTATTGAGTGTGCTCCACACTCAATTCACACAGTCTTCTCTCTGGGTATAGATGGCTCTCTTATCACAAGACAATTGGAACTGGCTTCAATCATCTCATTGTTGGAAAGCGTCACATTCATCAGAATTGATCATTTTATAATCTTGCTATTGCTGTGTATGATGTTCTCTTGATTCTATTCACTTCACTTAGCATCAGTTTATGTGAATCTCTCCAGGCCTTTCTGAAATCACCCTGCTGATCATTTCTTATAGAACAGTAATATTCCAAAACATTCATGTACTATAACTTATTCAGTTTTTCTCCAACTGATGGGCATCAACTCAGTTTTCAGTTTCTAACCACTACAAAAAGAGCTGCCACAATCATTTTTGCACATGTGGTCCCTTTCCCTCCTTTATGATCTCTTTGGGATACAAGGCCAGTAGAGACACTGCTGGATCAAATGGCATGCACAGTTTGATAGCCCTTTGGGCATAGTTCCATATTATTCTTGAATTCATTCCCAATTCCACCAAAAATGTATTAGTGCCCCAGTTTTTTCACATCCTCTCCAATATTAATCATTACAAGATTTAATTCTTTATCTAAATTATCTAAAAATAAACAAACACATTTATCTTGTTAGTATGCAAATTTGTTTTGTCTTTAATAAATGATAAAATTATATGGATACCAAATAATTGTTTCAGAATCAATTTTTTATGATTTATTATCAGTAAATGCTTAATTTGTAGATCTGTGTTACACCTATATACTTGGGGTCACATAAAAATTTCTTGGGCAAAAAGAGGTAATAGCCTTGCTGTTCAGGACACTTCATTTCCTGGCTTCCTATTAGCTTGCCTGGAATTCTTTGTCTTTTCACCTTTCCCTTTTAAAATCACTAGCTCCCTAGAATTCTCACTTTAAATGTCACTTCCTCCACGAATCTTTCCTGATATTCATAGCTGTTAACACAATTAGTGTATTTCTGTCTCTCCTCCCCCAATTTCTTTATGTAACACTACTACCCAGGGCTCTGCTGCCTGAAGTTGGGCAAATACATTTTGCCCTTCCTCAGAGTATTCTGGTGTTCTTAAGTTGTAGAGGGGAGTTCCCTTTACCTCAATTCCACTTAGCCACTAACAGATTAGTATTTTTTTAACAAAGGCATATGTATTTCAAAAGGTATAATAAATATATATAAACATTCCAAACACTTTATTTGGTACTTAATTTCCCCTGCCTTTAATTCCACTCCATACTTTGGGTAGTAGAAGAGGCATGTGTTCATGGCTCAACCCCAGTTCTAACATCTATATCCTTCTTTGACTTTGATTCTCAGGCACCTTGTCTTCTCAACACTTGCTAGATAGTCTGGTTGTCTCCAGTAGCCCACATGGAATCCCATCATCTACTTCACCAAGGCTTTAAATTCCAGTCAGAGGGATATTATTGCTTGTATCTGATAAATTAAAGACAAACAGAACAGAAATAGAAGCAAACCAAGAAACAAAGGAAAAGAAGAGGTAGAAAGAAAGAGGTATCCATCTTTTCTGGTATAGTTCATGGTGCCTGCAATATGGATGAGCTATACACAATATCTGGATACAGCAAGAAAAAGAGCAAGAGACTGTTAATCTGGCAGTTTTAAAGAATAGTCTATTCCAGTCAGGCAGCCAAAGAAAGGAGACTACTATTCCCATCCCTGTGGCAGAAAATCACTGGATGCCTTCTTCTGGAATTTCCCAAGTGGTCCCTTCCATTTTGGTGATCTTTTTTTGTTGCATGAGTTATTTTTATAATAATTTCCAACTCATCATGATTAGTTTTCTTGGCAAAAACTACTCTAGTGCATGCTTTCTCTAGCTCATTTTAAAAATGAGGAAGCTGAGGCAAATAGGGTTAAGTGACTTGCTCAGGGTCACATAATTAGTAAGCACCTGACAGCAGATTTGAAGTTAGAAAATCGAGTCTTCCTGACTTCAGATTTGATACTCAAAATGCTGTGCCACTTAGTTGTTCTTAGATGAGCTGGGCAGGTAGAAAACAAATCATCATATACACTGAAAAACTCTTAATACTTACCTCTCTACATATTGTTTTTCCCAAGCAAAATGTAAGATCTCTAAAGAGAGAGACTGTTTTGTTTTCATCTCTGTATCCCCAATGTTATATAGAGTGTATATAGTGTATGGCACATAATAGGCATGTTATAAATGTTTGCCAAATTGAATTATCATGGACCATTAAATTATCATTCTTTTTCATCTTTCTCATCTTCCACAATAAGTAATGTTACCTAGTAATTATCCACTATTTCTCCTTTGCCCCCATTAAATTAAGAGTAAATTTTTATTTTTAAGAAAAAAAAGGTTTTCATGAGTGTTCCTATTTCATCAATTGAACAACTAGAAAGGGAAAAACAATCAAGATTAAATCTATTTTGTTTTTTATTTTATTTTAAAGTGTGGTGTGATAAATGAACTCCCTTCTGTATAGTCTTTTGCTGGATCTTGCTTTTCCCCTTCATTCACCTTGATTTCTTTACTGTTAGGTTTGACTCATACTGTTTAGATCAGAATCTAGAAATTGATTGATGCCAACTGATTTGTCTTATCTTAGTTTTCACAGTAGCTTTTGATGCAGAGGATGTTCTCAAGACAAAAAAATAAAGATACTTTGTCTAAGATATTTTCCTTCTGGAAATAACATTGTGTCATTACACACTACAAATTACCCTTGCCATCTCTTGTGGGTTCCTGTATTATGTATTGCACTTCATAAATGTTACCATTAGATGGCAGTATTGATAGCTTTTAGAATCATACATGATTGCTGGAATAGATCCTAGAGTTCAAATAACCTAAATACTTCATTTTTAGAGATGAAGAAATTAAGTACTAGTTAGGAATAGTAGCTTATAATGCAGAGGATATTCATGTCATGAAGACAAACGGAAATATATTCCAAAGTTGTTGGAAAGAAAACATATCTAATTAGCAGTAGAATCTGAATTAGTACTCCTTTCTGCTATGCTTTTCTTTTTGGAAGAAGCTTTAAAAAATTTAGAAATACAACTAGTTATCATAGACCAAAATCTTCTTTATCTTTCTATTTTTTTGTGTGTTTATTAGTTTTATTATTTTGACATACACACATTTAATGAAATAGCATAAGGAAAGTAACAACATAATTTTCCCTTGTAACATGATATAATAAAAAAAAGATTACACATGGAACTATTATGCACAATTTGCTATTCCTTTTAAATATATAATAAATTTACCGTTTAAATTTCTTTTTCCCTCTCCCTTCCTTCCTAGAGATGGCTACCCTTAGACATAAATAGGTATATGCACATATATATGTATAAAATTATTCTATATATACTTGTTTCTTTCTTCACATGTCCTTTATCTTTACATAAATACTAGAATGATTTTGTCCATGCTAAATAAACTCCTTCCTTAAACCTAAATCTCCAATAGTCTAATACTTAGAAACTAAGTCTAAGATGCAGGAGTACATATATAGCTAGTAAATGTCAGAAGTATGATTCAAACTCAGGTTTCTGACTTCAGGGCTAGCCTTCTATCAATTTCCTAGGTTGCTTTTAAATATGTCTTTGCAATTCATATAATAGATAACCATTTGAATCAAGTTATAATAATCATCCCAGACTCTGCTCAAACAACAGCAATAAAATCTGCAAAAAGTACCCAATTTTCCCTAGATTTTCTCAAAGTTAATGCTTTAGCTTAAAATAGATACTTCTTTTCTTGGTGATTTCTCCTTTGACACTCTTTCTGCCCTTTCTCTGAGAGGGCTAGTGTCAAGGCTTATTTTAAAGCTAGTGTCTAAGAAACTCGGTCTCTCCTTTTACTAATTTAGCATTTAGGTTCGCTAAAATGACCTCTTCTCACTCATTAATGGTGTGAAGCTGTAGGCTTTTCTGTTTCTGTTTTTCAGCACCCTATCTAAATTCATGTCTCTTCACCAAGCCCTCCAAATCTACTGTTTCTAGCTTGGTCTTTCCCCTTGTCCCTGACCTTTGTGATCACTTGAAGGTTGTGTGGGATTTCTCAAGCAATTCTTTCTTCTCTTCTCTTCTCTGGGCTTCTCATAACATTCACAGACACAGACACACAGACACACAGACACACAGACACACACACACACACACACACAATTTAAATTCAATTAGGCAAAGTAGTTTATAGGAAACTACCATCATTTTTGAAACTTTCCAGAAGATTTGGTGCCAAAATCCACACTGACTTTTTACTGAAACAAACATTTATTTCTCTTGATCAAACAGCATAGACATGCATCACTTTATTTTACAAAGATATACCAAGCTATTTTCCTTTCCTGGCAACCCATTATAACTTGCTCACAAAAAAGTAAAATATTTCCCTTCCTCTTGATTTTTCATTATTATCCTATTTTCTCTCTCTTTATTTTTGAAAAATATAATGATATGTCTTCCAGGTGCCTGTCCCTTTCATTAATTTAACACATTTAATTCAACAGACATTTATTAGGTGTCTATGATGAACATGGTATCTGTACCCTCTGTCTTTGCTTTGTATGTGAATCAGTGCTATTTTACATTCTGGAAAAGAGTAGTATCAAAGTCAGAGTCTCCTTCATACTGGTGCATGCAACTTTTTTTGCTTATTCCATTTCATTTGATAGGCTAGTACTTGCTTTTGGCTGTGGGGATTTTATATGGCTATTTGCAGAACATATTTATGGAATAGGAAAATTCTATTTTCCTTCTTTCTGTTAGGAAGTAAGAAGTTAAGTATCAAACTACCAGTCTGATCTTTTCTTTTTAACGTTAAAAAAGTTAGAATTGTGGTATATGTTTCTTTGAAATTCCTACTTTTTTTTTTTAGCTCTAATTAATACCTGTATTTCGATAAAATTGTATCCTAATATAGCACATAGATTCTAGATCTCATTCAGACTAGTAGGTTAGGGCCCCAAAACAAGAGTACTAATTCTCTTAGCATCCTAATAATTAAGTATTTGAGGTGTGTCTTTGTACTGATTCTATTGCTCTGGAGTTCCTATTAAATGTGCCCCTTATATCAATCACTAGTCAACATCTCTCTAATACTGTTTCAATAGTTACCATCTTCCCAATATCTATTATCCAAGTAACATCCATTAGATTTCACAAAATAAAATTTACAGTAAGAACCAAAATACTTTACCCTACCTTCTTGATTTCTGAGTAAAGTATACTCCATCTAGTCATAGTGACCACAAATTATTGCCCCAACCAGTTCACTTATGAGATGAATGATTCCTCTGTATTTGCAAGACATAGTGACTACTGCATTGATTCACTGCTGGATTGGTCAAGCAGTTTCTCTGCAGCTGGACAGGCTAAGCAAGTTTGCTTAGCCACCAAGTTCTTCCTAGAGAATGGTGTTTCCATTGGATAGGTTCACCCATTGGATTTCCTGGACTCATTCCTCTGTTGGCAGTTCACCTTCATCTATTGAGTTATCTGGGTGATACTGTATTAACTTCAGCTGGACTGCAACAATATTCATTTCAGCCACATTTCAATAGTGATCTTTTTGCTATGACAACCATAGTTAGCTTAGAATGGGTAGAAGCTTTTTCTCTTTGAGACATTCTGAACGTTAGCTCAGTTGTTGTTTGTCATATTCAGGTAGAAAATAGATGACTATGCAATCTGATTGGATAAGCCTTCCTGACTTAAAAGGTTCCTTCCTACAGTAAGGTATTTTCTATTTTCCTTAGGACCATGGTTCTCAATTAAAAAAAAAAAAAAAAAGTCCTTAGATTTCTAAGACTCTTTGGGATTCTGAAGACCAAAGTTGTTTTATTATAATTTTAAGTTCTTTTAATTTGTAATACGATAAATATTAATATACATAATCCAAAGAAACAAAAGTTTTTGGAGTAGGGTTGGGCTTAATAGTTGTTGAATACAAAGAAGTCCTATAATCCAAATGTTTGAGAATCCCTTCTTCAGGGAACCCAACACTTCCGATTCAGTCAAATCCATGTCTTATACTTCATGTACATACAAAGGTATGAACTCCCACTTGTTTCCTCACATGTAATTAAGCAAAGGTGTTAGACCAGATTAACTCTAGGGTCCCTTGCAACTCTAAATCTAAGCTCCTGGAGATGATATTTTTGTCCTATGACTAGCAAATTTTCATAATTCCCGTGGCTTGAAGTAAAACCGTCTAGGTGTAAAGTCCCTCACCCCCCCCCCCCCCATTCACTTTAGCTTTACTCTTGCTATCTGGCTGTCCTATTCTGTCTTCTTTCATTATGCTTGCTAGAACTGCCATTCTAAAGTTTAAAAAACAAACAAACAAACAACAACAACAACAAACTATTGTTCCTATTGGATCACTCTCTTTTGTGTATTTTTTTATATCCTTGCAATTATGTAAATTTGACTTTCCTGAGAATGTATTGCAATCCTTTTCACTCTTTCCATTATTGGGTGTTTCTAATACCTGGGCCCGGAGAAGTAAATCTCCTTTTTGCTTTTCACTTCCATTTATAGATCTTCTATGACATTTTATGCCCTCATCCTTTCTTCCTTCCAGGTTTGCTACATCCAGATTTATGATCCTATTAATTTATTTGTATACACACACACACACACACACACACACACACACACACACACACTTCTTTTTTCAAAAACTTCACATAGCACTGGTTTGTAACTCTCTCTTTGTATCTCCAGCACACAGTAGTGCTGATGCAGGTGTAGCCCCCTTTAAGATTTCTTTTCTGATCTCCAACTTCCTCTGGGACTGACCTTTGATTTACAAGATCTGGTCAAAACCACCTTTTTGTATTCCAAGGGGAGAGATCCAGATCTGAGTTAACTTGGGCTTGTACCCAGCCCCCACTGGATCTGAGCTGGCTTGGGTTTTCTCAACTCCCACTATCTGCTTAGGTTTCCCCAAAACAGTTTATTCCTTATCTGAAAAGCCCGCCAAGAATTTTGGCTCTGCCCTAGGCACCTTCAAGCAAATAAAAGAGCCAAGTTGGAATCATCTCTTGGCAGAGAGTTGAAACATGCAGGCAACCATGCTTTACCTCATAGACTCTCTGTCCCGCAGCTTTTGGTGTATTTCTTCCTTTATCTAATACCTTTTACTTACCAGACTTTAACCTTACTTCCAAACCCTACAATAAACCTCTTTTTATCAATCTAGGTTTTCGGGCCTATAAATTCATTTACAGAGAGAGGACTCTTGCAGCCACTAGAACTGTGTATCCTTGTGCCGAATCCAAGGGGATTGCAGGGGAGCTCCATTTGACTCCCTGTACCCCAAACCTGCCACTAGACATCAATTAATCCTAATTTTATTTAGGTATCCCTTATCTAGACCTCATCAGTACCTTTGTTGTTCAGCTGCTTTTCAATCATTTCCTACTTTTTAAGTTTCGTGCTTTCTTAGAAAAGATAATGGAGTGGTTTGCCATTTTTTTTTTCTTCACCTCATTTTGCAGATGAGGAAATTAAGGCAAATAGGCTTCAGTGACTCTTGGTAAGTCACTTTATCAATGGTACCTAGATTTCTTAGAAGGACTTGAATAAATATTTGTGGAATTTAATGAGTATTAAAGCTTAGTGGATGGCCTTCACTGCCCTTAACTACTCTTGCTTCCACACCCCATATACTCTAGGAATGTAAATTCTTTGTGGGTAGAGGAAGTGTCTCTTCCAAACTTCAGATTTTCCCCAATATCTAATCCAGGTGATTGAAAAAGATACATTATTTTCCTAAAATATGTAAATCATATATTTGCAAATTAGATCTTAATGAACTGTACACGATAGTAGAAAGTACATTTTTTTTTGAGTCAAAGAATTTAGATTGTAATCCTGCAAGTATATTTAACTAAGTTCTGTGATCTTGAGGATTTCTGCTCTCTATGTCTCATATTTTTCATTGATCAAATGAGGCGCTTGGATTAGCTGATATTTTATGTTTCACTTGGCCATTTATGAATCTACTTTCCAGACCTCTAAACCTGGCTTCAGGTATGGTTTATCTTCAATTCTGATTAAGCTGTCAGTCACTTGTAACTCTTCCAGATTTTCTGTAACCCCTGCCCCAGCAGTTAATGATCTGTAAATAAATATTTTTTGCCATAGGAGGTTTGCTATTTAAAGGAACCCTGGTGAGAATCCTTTTCTAAAGTTGAAGAAATCTTTCATACTGTTAATTAGTTACCTGCTAATCTATCTGAAATTTCTGAAAATAATGAAGTATCTCCATAGCAAAGTGATAACCATTGCCCTATCTTATCTTTCTCCTGAATGATCTTTTCTTAAAGAAAATAAAATTTTGGGGTAACTTGGGAATTGCTCATTTAGGAGTAGAATGTTTGATGAAAATATTTCTGTGCTACTTTATAGGAAAGGAAGTGGACATGTGACTTCATTTGCATAAATAGGAAATTCCCTTTACCAGTACAAGTGAGTACCTTTTCTGCCATTTATACTTATGCTTGAGCTTCCTGGAGCACTGGGAAGTTAAATAACTTGACTAGTGTCACATAGCCAGTATTTATCAGAGGTGGGATTCTGGTCTTGTAAGTTCCAAGTTGGGCATACACAATCATGACTTTAAGACTTATCATAATGCTTCTCACTTCAAGGACTTCTTAAGTGAAGTGTATTAGGTACTCAGGAGGACAAGCATTTCTGATGTGAGACCATGCTGAGTCCTTTTCAGGGCTACTCATCCACACTTGCTATCCATTTTTCACTCATCTCTCCCCTGTAGCTCCAAGTTTTCAGAGCATGTGCAGTAGCCTCACCAGGTAAAATCATCCTGCAGATGGGTTAAGCCAGTTTGAGGATAACCAAATGATTTCAAAGTCATCAGTGAATAAGGGGGAGATCTAAGGCTTTCTCTGGTAGAACAATTGTTCCAACAGCCATGAAGGCAGCTGAAGCAGGCACTGTGGAGAGCCTAGAGCTTGGTCAGATATCAGAAACACCAAGGTCATCCACTGGATCCTGGGCCATAGCCAGTCATCTAACTTTTGTCTAGCCACTGAATTGATGACTCAGGGAGTATGAGACTGGTGACTTTGCATTACTTTGCATGTGCAACTCTGCATCACTTAAATCCAATTTATGTTGGAGTCAAGACATCACTTTGTGATGTCATTGTTTCTCTTTAAAAATGAAGGCTGAATAACAAGTGAAGCTAGAACAGTCAGTATTTTTTTTTCAGTTACTTGTGAGCAGAATATTTCCTCCTGTTTCCATAATCACAAATCTTTAAAACTCCTCATCTATTGTTGTCCTTAAAAGGTAGTACAAAGGTAAAGTTTCCAAGCCAATTTTTCCACATTGAATTAATGTAGGTGCTAAGTTCTGCTATCAATGATATTTAGGAATAAAAACCTTCAATCTTACTGAACATACTTCAATCAAAAATAGCATGTCTTTGCACAGGTTTAATATAAGATTTTATGAATTTTACAAAAATGCAATTGTGTTAGATTTTACTTGAGATGAATTGAAAATTTGAGTGCTAAAATTAACAATTATAAGCTAAAAGAATATAGATGAAAACATAACATACTACAAATAGGAAATAGAATTGCTTTTGGCCTCAAAGGACCTAGGTTCAAATCTCACCTCTAAAAGTTACTAAGTTGGCCAAATTACTTACAAGTTTCAGTTTCCTCAATTGCCAAATGGGGTAGTTGGACTAGATAATATCTGGAATCCTTTATAGTTTTAGGTCCATATGTCTATGAAAGAGCATGAAATTTGGAGTCAAAAGATTTGGCTTAGATTTCTGATCCTGCTGTTTTTTGTTTGTTTGTTTGTTTTCAAATAGCTTTGGACAAAACATTTCACTTCTCATGGGTTCGGTTTTTTTGTTTGAAACATTTATACCAAATCATTCCAAAATTAGTTTTTGCTCAATAGTCTTACTTAAGAATCCAGTGTTTGAGAAAATTTAATTTGTTATTTATGAAGTAGTTAATTATGGCTTATTTCTCCCCACATTGTAGCTGTCAGTATATGAGCTAACTCAAGAATCATAAGAAAAATGAGAGACACACCAAATCAGAGAATTAAATAAAAATTGTTTCAAGGATGTGCCTGTGGAAAAGGTAAGCTCTTAGGCTAAGCCAGCCAACAGTGTTTTAAGGGGTAAAAGCTTAGAATGGCAATAGCTTTTTGTTATAAAATTTCATTAGATGAAATGGAGGCTAGTCCCTACCTAATACCCTCCAGATGAGTTGTGTGACACTGCTCATTTCTTTACTATAGGAAGAACTGTAGGGTTTTTTCCCCCTGCAACTGCATAAAACTGAAAGAAGCTAATGCATTTTATGCCAAGCAATCCTAGGAACAGGATGACTTCCACTGTCATCTCATTTCATGGAGGGATATTTTTAAGCCATTGTTGTAGGGAAGTCTATAGAATATACAAGATTTGATTAAGTCAGGCTGGCAAAGTTTCTATCTCTCAGAACAGCACAAGCTTTAGGCTCTATTCCTGTAGTTCCTTGACCAACATTAGAAATTAGAAATGAGAGGCAGTTATTAGATAAGCTAATACTAATGCAGGATTATTTTCAGGGGAAGAGGTAGCATGTTTCCTTGCTGTGAATAATTTACTTCTAGAGAAAGAGGTTCAATATGCTAACAACTGAAAATTCTACTATAGGACATGGAGCCAAATTTAATTTAGCTTCCCCCCCTTACTGATTTTTTTTATTTGACAGAGAGAATGAGATCTAAGAACAAGATTATAGATTTAGATCTTGGATGGGGCTTTAGAAGACATCAAATCCTACCTTCTCATTTTTTTACATCTGAGGAGACTGAGACAAAAATAGGTTAGATAGCTTTCTCCTGGTCACATAATTGGTGTTTGAGGCAGGATTTCAACTGAGAGCTCCATTCACAGTGCTACTTGGCTACCAAAACAGTCTTGTATTCAAGAAAATATGAAACCTAAAATTTTATTCCTTTCAAGCCAAGATGTTAGGATTAGAGTTCCATCAGTAGAATGGAGAATATCAGAGCTCATTTGATCCAACCCACTCATTTTATAGGTGATGAATCTGAGGCTTAAAGAGGTACTGATTGGGTCTAAACAGAATTATTGACTTGAATAATTAAATCAGGAAAGAGGGAGATACTCATATATATATATAACAATCAAAAATGTCTAGAGAAAAAGATTTTTCAGTTTTTTGATTTAACTCTTGTGCATTGAGTAGTATACGGCATCTAGGGGCTGCTTCAAGTTAAGGACAGTATTTGCAAAGTTATCTTTGGCTTTTAGATTTTTCTAACTCTTCATTTTTTTCAATTAAAAAATTAACCATGCATTTTAATATCATATACTATATATTCAACATGGTACTTGTTACTGAAGAGGAATGAAAAGAATAAGAAATCAAACTCTTGTTCTTAAGTTTATAATCTAATTAAGAAGGTAAGAAGACCATACATAATGACAGAACTATTTCAAGGTACTCTTTAGGTAATCAAGGGGTCCATAAGCTGTGTCCCTGACTCTAGGCTGTATCCAAGTGAATGGTTAAATTGTATAAAATATAAACTCCTTATGTGCTGGGACAGATTTTATCTTTATTTCTTTAGCATCCAGACCAGTGCCTAGTGCTTTATAAATTCTTATTCAATAGTATTAGATACTATAGTATTTTTGTTGTTCTTGTTGCTGTGTTTTTTTTTGTACAGAAGTATGAAAGCAGATCTAAAACTACCCTGCAATTTATATAGTCTTAGAGAGTTAACTAAGTCACTGAGAGATTAAATGATTTGCTCAGTCATATGGTTAGTAAACATTAGAGTTAGCACGTGAACCCAGATTTTCATGATTCAGGGTCAGCTATATATCCACTACTTTTGCTTCCTTTAAATGTTTTCTGGGATTCCTTAACCATGAAATAACTAATTTCAGTACTTAGTTTTTAAATGATGATGATAATAATGAATAACATTTACTTAGCATTTTAAAGTTTACAAATTCCTCTTCCAACAAGAGCCCTATAGAAAAGGGAGCATAAATACTCTTATTAAGCCCATTTTAAAGGTAAGAAAAATGAGGCTCAGAAGGCTTAATTAGCTTGTAGAGGAATTTAAACAGAATGAATTTGCAAGTTAATGATTAGCAGAGATGCGATTTTAATGCAGTTACAACTTATGCCATTTAAAGAAATAATTCTCTGCCACAGCAATCTCTAATCCTATTTCCAGTGTAGAAAAGTCAATGTTATTATTATGGAAAGGATTCTTTACAATAAATGATTGGAAAGTTGTTAACCAAATGGCAGTTATGGTTCTTGTAATAGATAGAGTCTTGAAATAACCTGCATTGATTTTTATAGTTCTGATTCTGCCCCTTTGTTTGTTTAATGTATCTGTCAACATAGTTATCAGAACAGATTGGTATTGCATTTTTGCATTCTTTTGGTTGATTTTTTTTATGAAGAACTATGTGATCATATAATTTTTAATGGTATATCCAATATTAGTTAAATTTCATAAAAGCTGGGAAATTACTTGGAAACCTTGCTTCTAGAAATAAGCACAAACTTTTTGTATGTATTTATTTTTTACACAATTAAGCCTAGTAAAGAGAATTATTTATATTACTATATTTATGATAATCTTACCACTTTTATAAAATGCCCCAAAAGTAGAAAATTCAAGGGAAAAGAAGAGTAGATGAATTGATTTGGTTTTTAAGTGACTCAGCTTCATTTTTCTATTTTTTCCAAATTCAAGTTAATTTATTTCCATTTTGTATGGAGTTTTTTTACCCCTTGCTTTCTTTTTTTGCTCATTAAAATATAATTTCATAGAATGGAATAGATAGGTCATCGTCTTCTTAAACTGTCAGAAATTCTCTGTTGTCTTTTCTTATCAGAGCTAACATAGCACAGTATAGAACAAAATGCAATTGATAGTAGGTAGATATACAATCTTTGCAATGATGATTCGAGTAAGTCAAACTAGATATGTAATATTACAGGTTGCATACATATAGTACTGAGTACAAAGCAAGTGCATAATTAATTCTTAGTGAACTAGAAACATCATATAGTGTTCTTATGAAATTTAGTTGAATCCTTAACACTCAATAAAAATAACATCCAGCAATATTATTCATATCATCATTATTATGACCAAAATTTATGCAAGACTTTAAGATTTGTAAAGTGCTTTACTATACTATCACATTTGATCTTTAGAAGAAATTTGTGAGAAAGATGCTGTTTTATCTCCCCTTTGCAATTGAGAAAACAGAGGTAGATTAAATGACTTATCCAGGATGACATATTTCTAGAAATATCTGAGGTCCAATTCAGCTTGAGTCTTTCTTTCTTAAAGTCATTGTAAAATAATACTAAGAGTAGTTTCTATACATATACACACATAAATACACAAATATATGTTATATACTATGTAGTACATATGTATATACTATGTAGTTACAAATATTGCACAGTTATATATATAATTTTATATGCCTATATACATATATATGTTCTATATTATATAGAATATGTATATATTGCATATATATATATACATATTCATACATATGGTAGATAACTCAGGTTCTTAACCTGGCATTTGTGGAGTTAATTTTTTTGATAACTATATTTCTATATATTCTTATATACATTCTTTACAATTTATGTATTTTATTTTGTGCATTTAAAACATGATTCTGAGAAGGGTTCCATAGGGTTCTGATGAGATCTAGATAAGGGGTATCCATATGAAATTAGATTTAATTGAGGTCTAGTGGCAGGTTTGGGGTACAGGAAGTCAAATGGATCTCCCCTGTAACCCCTTTGGATTCGGCACAAGGATACAAAGTTAAATGAGATCTCTTAGTGGTGCAAGAGTCCCCTGTAAAAGAATTTACAGGCCCAAAAACCTAGATTGATAAAAAAGGTTTATTGTAAGGTTTGGAAATAAGTTTAAAGTCTGGTTAGTAAAAGGAGTTAGATAAAGAGAGAAATACACCATAAGTGGCAGACAGAGAATCTGTGGTGCAAAGTATGGTGCTAGCATGTTTCAACCCTCTGCAAAGAGATGATTCCAGCTTGGCTCTTTTATTTGGTTAAAGAGGCCTATGGGTGGAGTTCCAGGTTGGTTCCTCACTGAGTTTCAGCAAGAGCTAGAATTTGCTAGGTGGGGGTTGGGAAATCTGAGCAGATCATTAGAATGAGGGCTGGGACAGCCCGAATTAGCTTGGATCCCATGGCTGGGAGAGCACAGATATCTCCCATTGCAATTTAAAAGGGTGCTTTTGACCAAGACTTGTGAATCAAAAGTCAACCATGGGGGTTGGGAATCAGAAAGGAATCTTAAAGGGGCCACAACCCGCATCAGTTCCACATCAGAATGCCAAAGGAGGTTCATAACCCATGCATAAAGGTTAAGAAACTCTAGTGTGAGGATCTGGCTTTGTCCAGGAACTAGCTCCTCTTTTTGGAATCAGTCCAGGGGACTGTATCTTTAGCCCCAGGATGTTCATATTTTGCTATTCTCTGTATCTTTACCAATTGCTGAAATACAACTTAAAATAGTTGTTTCCTTAAACCTCCTGATACTTAAGTGATCATAGTTTCCTTTAATTAGAGTGTTAGTCATAAGGGCAACCCCCAAGTTGCCCAAAAGAAAGAAATTTATTTGGTTGTTTAGTAGAGAGAGAATCAGAAAGAAGATTACATAGAATTTAGACAATGGCATAAGGACTTTTGCCTAATTGGTCTCATGTAGTCAGTAGGGAAGGGTAATTTGATATATATATATATATATATATATATATATATATACATATATATATATATATCAGCAGGTTTGCAGTTTCAGTTCTTTCAGTCATTTCTAAGTCTTTATGCCCCTATCAACAGCTAAGTCAATCTACACCAAACTAGAACTAATAGAATCCTCCAAAGATTCTGTGGATAGGATCTGAGCATTACTTGGACACCTTTTTGTAGTCTGATATTGAAATGTAAAAGAGTAAAAATATACAGATACAACCAGCAATAGAAGGCTAAACAAATTAGAAATAGTAATAAAAGTAATCCATACCACCCTGTCCAAACTAAATGTTACTCCTTAATATTTTTTTTTCCTGAGGCAAACTGGGTTAACTGACTTGCTCAGGGTCACACAGCTAGGAAGTGTTAAGTGTCTAAGACCAGATTTGAACTCAGATCCTTCTGACTTCAGGGCTAGTGCTTTATCCACTGTGCCATCTAGCTGTCCCTTAATCCTAATTCTTAAAATTTTCAGGCCTATCATATATTTCTACTTTTTAACAGGAAGTAGTATTCTCTTTCTCTTCAAATCTTCTCAGACTTTTTTTTCCCCTTAATTTTTTCTTTAGCCATACCAGACACTTTTGTATTATGCCCCTTGTTTACATCATACATTTTCCCTTCTACCTCTCTCCATTGCCATGAGGGATCCATTTATTTCCTCTTATGCTGTTGCCATTTTTAGTTCTATGTAAAAATCCCTACTTCTGAGCTAAATTTATTCCTAGTTTCTAAGTTTTAGTTTTGGAACCATTTTGATATTTCTTGCTATTACCCCATTGATATCTGGAGAGTCCCAGGATTCATTCTTTCCCTGGGTACTATAAGTTAATTTTCCTTCATTAGCTAATATTTATTAAATGAATTTTAATTTTCTTTTTGAGATCTTATTTTTTCTTCTGTCTTTATAAATCTCTATTGGTTTATCACTGTCTGAGCTGGGATTTATCTCTATATCTTTAAGACTTTCAGTTTTTTTTCCTTCTTTTTTGCTTCCTCCCTCATTTAACTTTGGCATATTCCTCAATCTCTTGATTTCCACTCTGTATAATCTACAGAGACTGCTTGGCTAGGGAAGGAAACAAGCTTTTTAATAAGCATCTACCTTACTGAACAGTTTAACACTATAAATATGGTCTCATTTGATCCTCAAAATCCTGGGAGGAGTTGTTGTTATTGTTAAGTTATTTTAATCATTTCTGAGTTTTTGTGATCCCATTTGGGATTTTATTAGCAAAGATACTACAATACTTTGATGATTCCTTCTCCAGTTCACTTTATAGATGAGGAAACCGAGGCAAACAGGGTTAAATGACTTGCCAAGGGTCACACAGTAAATGCCTGAAGCCAGATTTGAACTCAGAAAGATGAGTCTTTCTATCTCCAGGCCCAACACTTTGTCTTCTGCACTATAGAGCTGCTCTTAAATGCTGTTATTATCCTCATTTCACTACTGATGAAACTAAGGCAAACTGAAGTTGTTTTCACCAAGTTCACATTGCTGATAAGAATACCATTATCTCAGGTATCTTTCTCTCAAATACCTGTAGTCTCCTTGTGGATATTCTTTCCTGTCCTAAATTCAAAGGTAATTCCTTTTAATCCAAAGAGTAGTATTTACATTTTGCTTCAGTCACTAGATTATTAATTTATTATATTGACAAGCAATCTCTGCTATTTCAATAAGGGTTTTGGGGAGCTAAGTTACTGTAAGACTCAAAACCTGAAATGGAGTCTTACCTCTTGGACCTCTACACAGGTTTTCCTAGCTCCAGACCCACTGTGCCACCTATCTCCCTCTAACTTTAGAATACTTGAAAGTAGGTCAAATGGGAGTTTTCTGAGAGTTGATCCTTATTTTGTCTTTTCTTGTCTCCAGATGAGCCTCCAGTCCCTTTCTCTTGAACCTTGCAATTTTGTTTTCCTTTGGGCTTTGTCTTTCTTAAGCCCTTCTCTTTCCTCTTTTTCTTTGTGGGATTGGGGGAAATTGGTGACTTATGCTTATTGTGAAAAAATCATTGCCATGGGGTTCATAAGTGAACCCTGATTGATCAGTTCAAACATTTGCTTATGCTTACTACTCTGGATAAAGAGTCATTTGGGATAGAGTTGCTATATGAGAACTCTTTAGTATTACATTTCTCTAGTGTTTATTTATGCATGGTATTTTTGCTGTATATGAAGGGTATCTTTTTATCTTGTAGATTCAGCTGTAATTGTTCTATAGTTGGAACACAATTCCTTTTCTATTTTTTTTTTGAGTTTTGGGATTGGAAAAGTTTCTAGAAAGCAACTTTTTGGACATATTGATAGTTGACACCATTTCTTGCACAGAATCAGTCAATTAAAAATACTCTACCTGCAGGAAAACTGTCAGACAAAGACCTTCCTCAAATGATTAGATTTTATACTACTGTAACTAATAGTATATCTCTTTTTGCTCAAAGTCTTCTATCTTTAGCCTAGGGTTACAATAAGCAAACAGAAAGAGAAATGAATGCATTTCACATGAGACCTTTTCTGACAATTCCAAACCACTATGATATTTCCCTTCTCTCCTACACTAATTATCTGTTTGATAACAAAATGGGAAAAGGACTAAATTATTTTCCATTATGCCTGAGTGCAGAGAGTGAATATTCATAATGAAAATAAGGACTGCACTATGTGTACCTACAGCTCAGGGAATTACTATGAAGAAGCGTCTCTGAAGAAAGAAATTTGATAATGGCATATACTGGTTTTCATGACTACTATGAGGAGGAGAGAAATTAGGATAGCAACATGGACATGATTACAACTAGAGAAAAAAGAAGTGTATGAGATTTGCTAATGTGACAGGAATTAAGTTAAAGTTGGGGAATAATTAAATGAGTTATGAGTTGTAGACATCAGATACCAGCAGGGGCAGTGTCCTCCAGCTTATCTTCCTTCATTTGCACAAAGAAAATTTCCTGGCTTTATCAGAATCATTTTTATTAGCTGGAGCCTATTTTCGTGACTATTTGTGGGGAAAACCAAATAAAACTGCATTTGCTTTTGAATGGGGCTTGGACTGTTATCTTTTGCTGTATTATTCATTTGTTTGCCAGTAAAATGTTTTATTTTTTTTCAAGTTTTTTTCTTGCCTTAATTTGCAAGCACAGGAGGTAATGAATGCATAGACTTGATTTTACTTTTTCATGTGACCAAGTTTAAAAACAATCTCTTCTTTGAGCTCTCTAAAAAGAAAAGGGTTTCTATTCTTTTACACTGGATTGATAAGACAAAAATTAGGAAAGAGGTAGTAGTATTAGAAGACAAATGTGAAGTGACTATACATGAGTGATGTACAGAGTAAGATGGAGTTGGAACATTCCTGGAGCAAGTAACATGTGAACAGAATATGGTTTCAGAAATTTGTGTAGGAGGAACTTTCCCATGAGAAACAGTTTCATATTTTGACAGAGTAGCAATACCTATTCTATGTAAGGCTATGATATTTCTGGATGTGTTTAATTTGGGTTTCCTTCGGGAGATGAGCTATGTATTTTTATTTTGTCTGCTACATTTTTTGTTCATAGTTTTCAGGGCTTCTAATGATTATTAAATTATTAATCCTTGTCTTTTTTCCAGGTTAATTATTTTTTGGGGGGAGTTGGTAATAGATACCTCATGTTTTCATGTTTTCAGTGTTTTGTTTTCATTCTAATATTTCTAGTTGTATCATTGAACTTTAGAATTCTATTGGTTCCATTCATTTTGGGGATTATCTACTGAATGAAATATTTTAAAAATATATTTTAAGCTTTATATTTTCCTTGCGAGTGTCCTAATCAATTCATTTCTCTGGTTTCAGCTCTTTTTAAATTTTTCCCCATATAATCTTGGAATTCCTATAGTCTAATCCATGCTTTGGGGTAGGGTGAGAGGGAGGTTTACCTGTTATTTATGCAGTTCTCTTATTTTGGGATTTTATATTTTGTTGTTATTCTGAGATTTCCTTAACATTTATCATGATTTAATAAAATTCAAAATTTTCTTCTCTTTATGTATGCCTTTGGCCTCATTTTGGGACTTTGTGTCAGGGCTTGGTTATCTCCTCTCCAACATTCTTGGATGGAGTATTTGGCCTAGGTCCTGCCATAGTATATTATACTTTGAGAGCCTATGGTCCTGCTGCAATTTTAGATGAAGTAAATAGTTTCCCATTATGCCTCCCCTTTCAGTCACTAGAAAATAATCTGGGTCCAGGTCTTGCCTACTTTCTTAATTTCTCCTTGGACCAAGACCTTGACCTGAATCTGAGAACAAGTCCTACCCACTAATATAGATTTATGTAGGTCTTCATAACTCTCTGACTAGAAAATACAAAATTCTCATACCCTATGAAATCTTGGAGAAAATGGAAGAGATTTCTGGTGTTTGTTTTGAATCCTGTTAAATTTTTGTTTCACCTGCCACTCTTCTTTATTATTCTTGATGAAGAACATCATTCCTAATCTTGAATATTAAAAACACATTAAAACAGGAAAGATAGGAATATTCCCTACATTAAATATCTTGAATTAATTTAAATAAAGGCTTTTAAGTAAAATATCAGCTCTCTTGATGTCCAGTGGATGGTAGAAATGCAGAGCTATCTGTGAGTACAACTTAGTTTTTTTATTATTACTATAGCTTTTTATTTACAAAACATATGCATGGGTAATTTTTCAACACTTACCCTTGCAAAACCTTCTGTTTCAATTTTTCCTCCTTTCCCCCACTCCCTCTCCTAGACGACAGGTATTCCAATACATGTTAAAATATATGTTAAATCCAATATATGAATACATATCCATACAGTTATCTTGCTTGTAAGAAAAAGGAAAAGATAGAAAAAAAGAAGAGAAAGAGAAAGAAAAAAACTTGAGAAGGAAAACAAAAATGCAAACAAACAACAACAGAAAGAGTAAAAATGCTATGTTGTGGTTTACACACAGTTCCCACAGTGCTTTCTCTGGGTATAGATGACTCTCTTCATTCTTAACAATTGGAACTTTATCAATTCATTGGTGAAGAGACTCACATCCATCAGAAGTGATCATAGTATAGTCTTGTTATTGCCATGTACAACGATTTCCTGGTTCTGCTCATTTTACTCAGCAACAGTTCAAGTTAAGTCTCTCCAGGCTTCTCTGAAATCATCCTGTTGGTCATTTCTTACAGAGTAATAATATTCCATAACATTCATATACCATAATTTATTCAGCCACTCTCTAATTGATGGGCATCCATTCAGTTTCCAGTTTCTTGCCACTACAAAAGGGCTGCCACAAACATTTTTCCCCATGTGGGTCCCTTTCCTTCCTTTAAGATATTTTTGAGATATAAGCCCAGTAGTAACACTGCTGAATCAAAGGGTATGTATAGTTTGATGCCTTTTTGGGTATAGTTCCAAATTGCTTCTCAGAATGGTTTGATTTGTTCACAATACAACTTAATTCTTAGGATTCTTTCCCAGAGTTCCTTTAATTATACTAGTGTATCAGGAGCAGTTAAGGAAATATCTGACTGACCTCCTGGAGTGGAGCTAAATATGTACCTTATCCATTTCTCATGTGAACAAATCCAGGACTTAGATGGGGGAAAGCATTTTGGGAAACAATTTACTGAAGATCAATGGGGAAAAAAAGATAAGATATTGTCAACATAGTAAAGTGGAATCTAAGAGATTAGAAAATGGAAATAGATGAGGAATTTGGTAAAGAGATCAAAATCCTAATATAGAGACATGATACAGTAGGGATGGGAGACTTCAATTATACAATCATTTGCCGGAGTAACACAAAACAGAGTGGTTAGTGATTATTTGCCTTGACAGATATAATTATATTTGTACCCCAGTTTGTTCCCATTACATGAAAGGTAAAATGCTTCAAAACTTTGAGGGAAATGATTGTTTCTCTGTACTCTACCCTCATCACATAGAATATTGTGATCAATTCTGGGCACTTCCTTCATGACATGATATCCATAATATAGTGAGAAATCAAGGGGGAATAACCAGAATAGGGAAGATCCTAGGAATTCTTCCATATGAGGAATGATTGAAATACCTTGGAATAATTAACTTGGAGATGAATGAGGATGGAGGAGGAAATGTTAGCTGTTTTTAAAAACAGCTGAAGGACTGTGACATGGAAGAGAAAAATGACTGGTTCTGCTTGATCCAAGAAGATGAAATTAGCTACAAAATATGGAAGTTTTAAAAAGACTAACCTTAATGTAAGAGGGGAAATTGATTAAAAATGAACTATTTAAAAACAGAGTAGACTACCTTAGGAAATAGTGTGTTCTCTAACACCAGAGGCTTTCAAACAAGAGGGATAATTGCAAGATATGTTCTAGAGGTTGGACTAGGGATTTCCACCTTTAAGATCCTATGATTCTGTGATCATCATTCAATTCTGAACTTTTCATACCTAAAATCTACAAAATGTTTGAATTAACTTTAAGGAGTTTTAAATTTGCATAGGATTTGCAGTAAAGTTTAGGACATTTACAGCAAGTAGTGTTTTATTGTGTTTTATTTCTCTCTTTTTATTACCTGCTCTATAATTTCACTTGCCTTAAACCGTATTTCTAATCCTAATGGAACTTATGTTAAATGAAATTGTGAATCAAACATGAGGGTTTTTTGGCACTTAGTAATAAAAATAAAAATTCGACATTCTGCAGTCAAAATTTTCAAAGGACCTTCCCTATTTACCCAATGCAAATTATTCTCACCAGAGATAGTATCATGAACTACTAAAGTTCTCAAGAACTATTTGGAAGCAACTGTAGTTGAATTTGTAAATCTCAAAGGCAACATGTATATTGATTGCTGCTCTTATAACCAAAAAGACTCAGGTTCACATCGCCTTCTGACACACACTGTAATGCTCTCTGAAGGTCACTTAATCACTCAGTAGCCAGGTAACTCTTTAAGATTACACATTGCAGAAAAAGATGCAAACTGTATTGAATTTCCCCAGCTAGGAGTTCCTTATATTAATGAAAGTACAGGTTCAGTTTATATTCTTATCATTGAATCACCCCAAAACATTGTTTTTTAATCTTAGTGGCTATAGCTATATGCTTTTTTAAGGTAAGCAACATTTGAAGAGCATCTGCTATTAGGAGAGCATTTTCAGTGTTGGTGGAGGGGCTTCCACATAACCTGAAGGAGCAGATATTTTCAAAGGGAATGATAAAATGCATATTATAGATTAAAGTTATTTTGATTTAGCAAATCACAAAATTGATAGTTGAGAAGTGTGGTTAGTTATGGGGCTGAGGCTGGCCAAAAATAATAGTTTTTCACTTATTAGCATAGTATCAGCTAATGATAGGATTTCCAAACTTAGTAGTTTAGCTTTATGACATAGTCTCTCATATTTTATCTAAGAGTTATGAAAGGAACAATATCTGTATAATAGCAGGAACATAGATGGGTCAATAATGGTTAAGAGACTGGTATGAGTTAGTTTGTAATAAGTTCTAATTCATCAGGGTAATTTGGGTTCAGACTGGGAGATCCACTGCTACTCGCCAGTCACAAAGGAAAAACAAAACTAAAAATAAACAAACAAAACAACAACAACAAAACAAAACCAGAATTGTTGAAAAATTTTTCCTCATTTTGACATGATTTAGACAGGGCAGCCATTTGAGTTAATTCGTGAATATGTATCTTGGACAGCACTAACAATGACTAAATCTGTCATTTTTGTAAGAGCATTTGAACTCTGGAGTTCTGAACTATAATAGGACTAAAGTCAAATTAAATATGTGATATCAATATGGTGAACCCATAGGTGGATAAATAGGGGGAGCAGACATCAAACTGCCTCAAAAACAGAGAAGGTCAAAGCTTTGGTACTTATTGTGAAATTGCACAATACTTTCAATGATTTTCAAACTTCTCAGTTGCCAAAGTATATCTTTTTAACACCAATATTTTCCTGTTCTTGCTATAATTTTTTTCACTATACTTTCTAGGAGATGGAAAGAAGACATCTGAGGAGAGATTTAGGTGATATGAAAATAAAATCTATCAATAAAAATCATAAGACATGAATGTCCAAAAAGGTGGTGAGCCAGTTCTAAAACGAGAATAAGGAGTGATAGTTGAATAGTTTCATTGTTATTCCCAAAGTATTGAAAGAAAACATCCACTGTTTTAGGTAGATCTAGCATGCATAATTTTTGGTAATTCATAAACAAGAATGTGACCAGATGAAAAAATGAATTTAATTTTACAAGAGGAGAGATTATCCATGAGAGATGGAATTAGACAAATGGGGCATCCCAGAAGTTTTAGTGTTGTTTTAAACTACAAAAGCCAGCTACTAAAGCTTTAAATGGTGCTGAGATTTCTGGGACATCTTGCATATTAAATCTGAGCTTTATAGGATTTGACAGGATTAAGAAGTGGAAAGGGTTCTAGATATTAATTTATCTAGTTTGCTTAAGTTAAGATTTTAGATCAAGGAAGGCATTTGACTTTTCTAGTCACAATTGGAGAGGAACAGAGTAGAGCAATAAAAACAGGGTCTTTGATTACACTTCTAAATATCTTTTCAGTTTACAACTTTATCGTCGAATATGTCTATATTCTTATTTCTTTTAAGACTTCCTTAAAAACAGGGATTGTTGGTTCTTGTTATTGTCTGTCCTTTAGTCTTAAAGAGGACCATGACATCAGGAAGGTAAATCCATGACACACAAGGATTTACCTGAGGGAGGCTGTGCAAGATCACCTGCCTCATTTTCCCCTCCAGAGCCATCTGAGTCCAGTGACAAGATGTAGATCAAGATGACTAGAGATGGTCCTGGATACAATGAGAAGTCTCCGCCTTTTTAAGCTAAGGTTTTCAACAGGTCTCAGTTTGACTTGTTCAGCACCCATTCAGTGATTAAGACTAGATATCAATTGAGCAAAAAATCTCTTCTTTCATCCTGTCCAAAAAACAAATCTGGGAGGAGCGGACTCTCAGGGTTTCTGGTCAAAGTAGAAATTATTGCTATTTATATTGATCTGAATCAATCAAGACTCAAACAATGATCAAATAAGGCTTGACCTGGGATCTACTGGTGAACAATCAATGAGAATCAGAATGGTTTTGGTTTAAGGCCTGGTCCTTAAGAAAGAAATCCAGATAGTAAATCATTCTATACCCCCAGTTTCTAGTGTAGGAGTCTATTTTTAATGATTCATTCATTCATTAATCTATTTATTCATTCACTAAATTTGTTTATAGTTCTTTCTTTCTTCCTATGTATATACATACATATCTATCTATCTAATGTATCTAGTCAACTTGAGTCTACCTATTTTGTCAAGGTTAGATGTATAGGAATCACTCTTAAGTGTCATTTCCTTGCTGACCAGTCCCAAAGTTTGACCTACTCTATTTTGATGGCAGTTTGGTGCCTGCTCCTCTCACATCCACCTGTGAATTTACCATATTTATGTCAGACAATTCAGGCACCCAACTGACATTAGTTCTACTATAGTTCAGAGCTCTAGAGTTCCAATGATCCATCAGCCACCAGAGTAGAAGGTACTGCAAGGGTGCTCCACCAAGTCTGGCTTTTAAAGACATTTTTTACATATTTGTGTATATTTGACAAGTATCATTTGCTGATATAAAATGAATTTGTATTTTTGGTAATTTTTTAAAAAAGAAAAACATTTAACTAAATTCAGTTCAATTCAAGTCAAAAGCTACAAAATTCTCCTGAATTTGAAGCTCCTAAACTTACGAGATTCAAAAATCATTCTCAGATTATTATTAGGAATAATTTACCTGTAACAGATATTAATATGTAAAAGTAATAATAGTCATTCTTCTTATTACCATATTAATATTCTCTAGAAGTGAAATGATATATTTTAGGTTCATATCTTTATCAAATATATTCTATAGTAGTTGCAATAACTGAAATGTGAGTTATCAGTTATCAGTTTTGAATCATATTTGGTAATATGTCTTTTTATTTGCACCTCTTTCAATCCTAAAAAAATCTTGAGATGTGATGATTGTGGGTAAGAAAGGCAATGAATGACATCGAGTATTTCCAAATATTTTGTTCAATTTTTAACTTGTCCTTTGTAACTGATAGAACTTCCTAGGAATGAGATTAAGCCTGTCTTTTTCACTAATTAAATCCTGTAATACTTGGGTCATTGAAGGTGCATTTTGGCAGATACATGCTTGTGGGTCTGTGAGACAAAGAGCTTCTTGGATCTGACATATAGTTTTAAAAATCAGAGCTACTAGGCTCAACCGGGACTTACTGTAAATGAAAAGTACTTCCAAGACCCACATAATCACTATTTATTTCAAGAAATACATGCCAGAACTATAATCTCCATTTGAAATGTAGATTGTCAAGTCAGTGTGGGGCAGCAGAGACAGTGATGGATTTGCATCAGGAAGATGTAGCTTTAAATTCTGTTTCTGACACTACAGGATGACCATGGGCACATAACTTATGACTTATACCGATCCACAGGCAGTTCTATAAAAGTGTAATTTTGAGATGGGCTATGCTCTTCATGGATGGACAGAGTTTCACACAATTTTGTACACAGATGAAGGCTTGAGTTCTTGACATATTGCAATATATGTTTGTTCAGTCCTGTTATAAGCATAGTGATGCTGTTGTACCAGAAGGTTTTCTATGATTAAATATTGGCTATAATAAGTTAATTAACAGATGGAACTAAAGGGATTATGAGTGCATGGTACGGATGTGAGTGGAACAAGAGATAGTTATGGTAGTTGCTGGAGAGGTCACTCTCCCTTCTCATCAGGGAATCTCTTGAGAGCAATGTGAACTGGAATAGTCTGGAACATTTACCTCAGAGATGTATAGGGTAATGTTCTGAAATTTGCCAGTAAATTGTCCTTTTTACTTGAGAAAAAAAATTTTCCCTCACTCTTTACTAGTTACTTTACTAAAGTAAGCTATACTTTTAATTTCATCAAAATTGTCTCAATAGGCTAAGACAATGAGCCAAATTGAATAAGCTAAAATTTAATAGATGTTAAATCCTATTTTTGACTTTAAAATCAGCTCCAAAAGTGCAATAGAGTAAGTGGTGCTAGAAAATACTTCATGTAACAAAACCTTTTTGTAGACTGCAATTTCAAGATGTATAAACAATCTGATATGGAAGTCAGAAAAATGAGCGTGCTTTTAGCCACATGAAGAGAAACACTAGTAGGAACAGTATGTGTGTATGTATGTGTGTATGCATGTGTGTGTGTGTGTGTGTGTGTGTGTGTGTATATATATATATATATATATATATATATATATATATATATATATGAATCAGGCATGCTGCAAAAACAACAACAATAATAACTATCTTTTCCAAAAAGGGCTTTATGTTTTGTAAAGAACTTTACAAATACCTTTTCATTTTTTCCTCAAAACGACTCTTAGAGGTGGATGCCATTATTACCCTTATATTATAGATGAGGAAACTGAGACAGACAGAGGTCATGTACCTTGCCTAACATGTAACATGTCATGTAACAACTATCATGTATTTAAGGTAGAATTTGAATTCATGTCTTCATGACTCCAGGTTCAATGCTATATCCACTATGACACTTAGCTGCTATGAGAAAATATATTTGATAATAAGTAACCATATGTTCATTTTCCTATCTTTGTAAAATTATTTAAACAATTATGGATATTAAAATTTTATTTCAAAATAAAATGTTCATTGTATTCTTCCTATTTTCTTTTTCTTTTTTTTGAGATTTATTTTTTTATTAATTTTATAATTATAACATTTTTGACAGTACATATGCATGAGTAATTTTTTATAACATTATCCCTTGTATTCATTTTTCCAATTTTTCCCTCCCTCCCTTTACTCCCTCCCCTAGATGACAGGCAATCCCATACATTTTACATGTGTTACAGTATAATCTAGATACAATATATGTGTTTAAATCCAATTTTCTTGTTGCACGGTAAGAATCGGATTCCGAAGGTGTAAGTAACCTGGATAGAAAGACAGTAGTGCAAACGGTTTACATTCCCCTCCCAGTGTTTCTTCTCTGGGTGTATCTACCTCTGTCCATCATTGATCAGCTGGAAATGAGTTGGATCTTCTTTATGTTGAAGATATCCACTTCCATCAGAATACATCTTCATACAACATTGTTGTTGAAGTGTACAGTGATCTTCTGGTTCTGCTCATTTCACTCAGCATCAGTTCATGTAAATCTCTCCAGGCCTCTCTGTATTCCTCCTGCTGGTCATTTCTTACAGAGCAATAATATTCCATAACATTCATATACCATAATTTACCCAACCATTCTTCAGCTGATGGACATTCATTCAATTTCCAGTTTTTGGCCACTACAAAAAGAGCTGCCACAAACATTTTGGCACATACAGGTCCCTTTCCCCTCTTTAGTATTTTTTTGGGATATAAGCCTATTAGTAACCCAGCTGGATCAACGGGTATGCACAGTTTGACAACTTTTTGAACATAGTTCCAGATTGCTCTCCAGAATGGCCAGATTCTTTCACAACTCCACCAGCAATGTATCAGTGTCCCAGTTTTCCCACATCCCCTCCAACATTCATCATTATTTATTCCTGTCATCTTAGCCAATGGTGTGTAGTGGTATCTCAGAGTTGTCTTAATTTGCATTTCTCTGATCAGTAGTGATTTGGACTATTTTCTTTTTCTTATGGATAAAAATGCACCATATAAATTGATTTAGCTTGATCTTTTGAAATATTCTTAAACTTTTGTCTTTTTAGGATGGGCTGATACTTTTAAGACAGTAGAGTGGTAGTTTTGCTTTCTTACTGCTTAAGATATAAAAGGCCCATCTTCTAGGGACTTAGTGTCCAAAGTTTAATGGAATAATCATTTTCCTATGGAGTGCCTTTCCGACCTATTTTGCTACTGAGAAGCTGTGGTGAATGTAGAGGTGGAGAGAGGTAATGTTTTATTTCAATTTAATGAGGTAGTTTCCAGAAAGAGGATTATTATAGGATCACTGTCTGTATTTAACTTTATTCAGACAATAGAGCATTATGTTCAACTCTGGGAACCACACTTTAGGAAGGGCCAGGACAAGTTGGACATTGACATTCATAGGAAAACAACATAGATTTTGAGGGCCCCAGAGAACCTGGAGACTTTTCCATATGAAGACTAGTTGAAGAAACTGCCAACAAGTCAAGCATTGTTAAACTTGGAGGAGAAATGACATATGGGAATCTAACAATTATTTTCAAGCATTTTAAAGTCTGTGAACTAGAGTAGTTCTCTAACTTTAGTTCTTAGTATCTTTATGCTAATAAAAATTATTTAATCTATTCATAGAGTTTTTGTCTATATTGGTTATGTTTATAGATATTTACTGTATCAGAAGTAAAAACTAATTTTAAAATTGTAAACTCTCGGATAGGGTTTTAGAGACTCCCAGGATTCTCTGGACCACACTTGCAGAACCACTGATTTAGAGGAAGAACTAGATTTTTTTTCAGCAAGGATTCAGAGGGGAAAATTAGGATAAGTAAATTCTTCCTCAAAATTACAGCATTGCAAAAGTAGGATGATCCCTATATGATAGTTTTTCAAGCAGATCTGAGCTTCACATATTGTAGAGAGGATTCCTATTTAGGTATGGGGTTGACTAGATAAACTGCAGACCTTTTCAACTCTTAGATGTTATATTGGTTGCCATTTATCATAAAATTTAGATGTAGTGTTTTTTCTTTGGGTGGAATATTAATGCTACCATTAAATATTTTGGATTTTATGTCTGGACCAAAGGACAAATACATATACCTTCTGTTTCTATAAATTCTTAGATACCCTAATAAAAATATAGTTTTCAAGTTACAAGTATCACCTTCCCATGTATAGATGCAAATAGTTTAATCTTATTGAATAACATTTTTTCTTTATTGTTTACATTTTTATGATTCTCTTGAGTCTTATGTTTGAATATTAATTTTTCTGTTTAGCTCTGATCTTGTCACCAGGAAAGTTTGAAGGTCCCATGTTTCATTGAATGTCTATCTTTCCTTCTAAATTTTTATGCAAATTTTTCTGGGTAGTTGATTTTTGGTTGTAGTCCAAGATCCTTTACCGCCAGGAATATCATATTACAAGTTCTCTTACCCTTGAAAGTAGCAACTGCTGTATTCTGTGTAATCTTGACTGTGGCTTCCTGATATGTAAATATTTTTCCTGACTGCTTGTAGTATTTTCTCCTTAATCTGATAGTTCTAGAATATGGCTATAATATTATTTGGAGTTTTTATTTTGGGATCACTTTCAGAAGATGATCATTGGATTTTTTTCAATGACATTTCATATTGTGGTTCTAGGATATCAGGGCAGTTTTTCTTGGTAATTTCTTTAATGATGTGAAAAAGGATTTTTTGTTCTCTTTTTCCTTTTTTCTTTCATTTTTTCTTTCTTTTTTGATAATGGCTTTCAATCACTTAAATAATTCTAAAATTTATCTCTCCTGGATCTATTTTCCAACTCAGTTATTTTTCCAATAATAAATTTTACATTTTCTCTTATTTTTTTATTTTGATTTTGTTTGATTGATTCTTGATGTGTCATAAAGTCATAAACTTCTGCTTATCTAATTGTAATTTTTAAGGAATTAATTTTCTTCTGTTAGCTTTTGTACCTTTTTTCCATTTGGAAACTTCTACTTTGAAAGAGTTGTTTTCTTTAGAGTATTTTTCCTCCATTTGGTCAATTCTTTCTTTTTCTTAAAAAGAAAAATTGTTTCCTTTATTCAATTTTTGTCTTTTCTTTTCTAAGCTTTTGACTCTGTTGCACAACTCATTTCTTTCTCCAGTTTTCTTTCTATTTCTTTCATCTGATTTTTAAAATCCTTTTTAAGCTCTTTCAAGAAGGCATTTTCAACTTTAGATCAATTTATATTCCTCTTAGAGATTTCACATGTGAGCATTTTGACATTGTTTTCCTCTTCTGCATTTCTGTTTTGATCTTCCTTGTCACACCATAATATTTTTCTATGGTCAGGGCTCTTTTTTTTTTTAACTTCACTTTGAGTCTATTTTGTGACCTACCTTAGTTGCATATAGTGTGTCAGAGTTTCCTATGCTGGGATTTTGCCTTCTGTGTTGGGGTTGGAGCCCCACTACTGATCTACTATGTCACTATTATGCTGAGCCAAGACTTTGGTGGCTGATAAGAACTGTGTCTCAGAGCCTCTCACTGCTTGTCAGGTCTCTCTCTGCTCTGGTCTGTGGTCCTCTCTTATCTAAGTGAGACAGAGCTTTTCAGACTACTTCTAACTTATCTTAAGCTGGAAATTTTTTTCACTCTATTGTTTTGTAGGTTATGTCATTCCTGAATCTATGTAGGAGCTTGATTTAATGTTATTTCTGAGGGAAACTAGAGGGAATTCAGGCAACGAAAGTTTCTAGCTTTTCTCCACCATTTTGCTGCTGTAGCTATTTGAATAAATGTTGATTGAATTGAATTGACTAAATGGTAAAATGGAAAATGTATTGGGTTTGGCTGTCTGAGTTTGTGGTTTGACATTCATTACCTGTTGTCCTCTATTTGGTTGTTTAACCTCTGTTCTTCAGTTTCTTTATTTTGTAAAATAAAAGAAGTCTAATTGGTCAGGGAATAAATATTATAAAGCCTTTACTATGTGCCACATGCTGTACTAAACTAAACTTAACTAAACACTTGATATATATATATATATATATATATATATATATATATATATATATATATATATATATGTATACAGTATTAAAGAGCCCAGATAAGGGTCAAGGGAGCCAGGATTGATTCTGGCATTTGCCATCCATATGTCCTTGCACAAACCCTGTCTTCTCACTGAGAATCAGTTCTTTTACCTGTTAAAATAATAGGATTGGCTATAGATGGCCTTTAAGACCTCTTTCAGCTCATTCTTCTCTCAATCCTTAAGGCCTGGCAAATAGTTGATAAACCAAAAAACATTTTTGCTGTTGGAGATAATTCACCAATTCTGCCTTTCTCCAGACTCATATCTGTTCTTTTTTGGATATTCATTAATTCATCTTTTTGGAGATATTTTAGCACAATTTCCCTTTAAGGGTTTTGACATCAGGGTAGTATCCCATTTTTTTAAAGGCTTTCACCTAAAATTGCCTATTAACTTCAAATGAATTGTATTTACTTTCTTTAAAGGCACCAACATTTAACATTTTGTTAGGAAGATGAGTTCACACATTTTTACAAAGCTGTCATCCATGACATTTTAAAGAGATTTATCCTGTCCCTTTCAATATATGAAAAGGCTCTGGTATTTAATTTAAATATTGTGAAATGGTGCTTGCTTTCAAATTACTTTTTAAATTAAAAATTTTTTATGATTGTTTAGCCTTCGAGGGCTTTCTGAGCATTTTTTTTTCTTTCCTATTAATAATAGTAACAAACAAGTTCTCTTGGGATAATATTTTAACACATGACTTAGCATATAGTTCAATTCCCAGAGTTCTAGATAAGGAAATGGAGGACACAAAAAGGTCAGAAGACTTATTCAAGGTCACACATTTTCAAGTAGCTCAGCCAGAATTCAAAATCATGTCATCTGACTACCAATATTCATGGAGCATTCTTTCCAAAAAATATCATGTTGTAATAGAAAGAACACTGAGATTTGGGGCTGAGAAACCAGCATTTGAGTACTCCCTCTAGAACTGGCTGTGGGGTGACAGGCTGGTGGCTTGATGTCTGAAACTTAATTTCTTCAATTATAAAATAAGGATGAAAAAGGATCATGGCAGAATGGATAGAGGACCAGCCTCAGGTGGGGGAAGACATGAATTTGTCCTGCTTCTAATACAAACTATTTCTATGAGTGATTTAATCTTTCACAGCTCTCAAGCAATACTCTAAGCCTAAAAATGGGAATAACAGTATAGTAATACTTATAAAGCCCACCTTGGCTCAGTTCTTTCAAAGCGTCACAGTGAACAAAGCACTGGAAAGACCTAAGTTCAGATTTAGTGTCAGACACTTACTAGCTGTGTGACCCTGGGCAAGCAACCTAATCTGTTTTCTTATTTTTAATATACAGACAATAATAGCACTACATTGTAAGATAGTTAAACTCTCTGCAAACCTTAAAGTGCCATGTCAATATTATCAAATATTACTATTTTAATGTATGTGAAAAACTTTGAAATTTCAGATGAGTATGTACAATAAGTTGTAATTAGTTTAATTTTCACAAGGCCTCAAAATGTGCTTCATTATTAGTTTTCAAAGTACGTTTAAGCACATAATGTCTTTTGATCTTACTTAACTCTGTAAAGTAGTCTGGGAAAATATCATCTCCATTTTACATATCAGGAGATTGAGAGTCAAAAAGGGAAAATGATTTCTTGGTAGGCATGAAGTTAATAAGAAATTTGAACCTAGGTTTTTCTGATTTCTCTCCTGACATCTAAACAAGTGTTCTTTCAGCATGTAAAAATGAGAAGATTGGATTAGATTTCTAATTTCAATTCCAACTCAAATTATGATGTATTTACCCATAGAATGCATATCAACTTTTTACTACATTCATTCCGTAACCTATTACTTTCTTTCCTGGGAATTTTGTTTTGGATTATAATGGGAAATAGAAAGTAAAACCCAGGGAACAGAAAGGACAATATTCATCATCATCTGCTCACTGTTTAAGGCATTGGCTCTCAAAATGTGATCTTTGGGCTCCTGGAAGTCCCAGAGACCATTTGTAGGGATTCAAAAGGTCAAAATTGTTTTCATGAGCTTATTTCTCCTTTTAAATATTCCAGATATGTCCATTTATATGCCTGTATAAAATTTGTGTGAGCATGGATTTTCTTCAAATAACATTTCAATAGATTGAAAGCAGAAGCAGATATGATAATCCAACTGTTTTCTATTAAGCCAGATGTTGAAGAGATTCACAAACATATGTAAAAACAATGCCACCCTTCTCACTATTTTTTCTTTTTGAAAATATACTTATCTTTCATAAACATATGCAATTTGAGTTAATAAGTAATGGGTTTATTATTGTTTTAAATTAATTGATAAATATTTTAAATTGTTAAGTTTTAATATATTAAATATTGATAGATATAAGCTACATTTAAAAAAACTTGATTAGGGGTCCTCAATAATTTTATTTATTTTATTATTATTTTTATTTATACTTGTATTTATTTATTTTTATTATTATATTTATATTTATTCCTGTATTTTTAGTTTTCATCACCCTGTCACATGGCAGACATTACTTCCAAAGATGTTTTATTCTGGTCTCTCCATATTCTGTTGTTCTGGTTCTTCATTATTTGTTACATTAACTGAATGATATCTGAGTCTTCCATGACAGTGAAGAATTGCTTAATTTAATAATTTAAAAAAATGTAAATATTTAGACTAGCTATTATTAGGCAGTTAATTGCCATTAAGAGCTCTCATTACCTGGGAAAGGTTTTTTTTAAAGTTCTATTATCAAAAACATTAAAGGATCTTTTTAGAATCACTGAGCTAAAGCACTGGATTGATTGACAACTGCTGGTGGTTTAGGCACAGAGGCTGCAAACTCACTTCACTAGACAAACTGACTCTTTTTTTATTATTTGAACTTTTAAAGACTGTTTTAGTGAAGAAAGAAGCTGAGTATTTTTGAAGAGTTTTGTTCCTAAGGAAACCAATTCTTTTTTTTTTTTATCCAATGAAGCTACATTTCTCTCTTGCCTTGAATCTGTGACTCAGAGAAATAATATAATGGTGTAACAATGTAGGGAAAATGTGTAATTAGAAAAGGCAAGAGAAGTAGATTTCAAAATGAATTTTTGTTCCAGGAATTGATATTTCCAAACAAATTACTGCTTTTGATGAATTTTGATGCTGAAACACCCATTCTTATCCCTATGTTTTCCAATTCTTAGTTGGAAACTTTGGAAGACTATTGTTTTACTTTCCATACTCTAAGTCCAAAGGGAAAAAATAAGAATGCATGGAAATTCAGTATATGAATTGAATTTTAGCATTTTCACTCTGCAGTTAATTCTTCTGATAATTTAGGACAGATGTGTTTAGATAAAACCTTATAGATGTATTAAGTGTTATTAATTTTTAAAACTATCCTAAAGATAAAAATCTGAAAGAAAATCCTAACTGCTCACCAGTATTAATAATGACATGTTATTTGAATATCACTATGTACAGCGATCAAGTTGGAGCATAATGCCCATTTTACATTGTCATTCTTGTTGTCCTTTTAATTGCAAGTCCCAATTAGGGGCGGTTAAAATTTTTAAATTATATCTGCTGAGCCTTGTAAGATGGGAAGAATCTTTACACTTACACTTGGTACAGAAATGCTTTAATTCAATCAGTAAATAGGAGGAAAACAGAGGAAGAGAAATTAGAGCAAGATTTTAGATTAAGGGAAAAATTGGTCCTAAGGAAAATAAATTCCAACAGAAAGAGCAACAAAATAATATTTATAGCAGTTGTTTTGAAGTAGTAAAGAATTAGAAACTTAGAGGTGGTCAAATTTTGAAATGCATACATGATGTAATACTATCATGTCATAAAACATAATGAAGGGGTTTCAGAGAAATCTGGGAAGACTTTTATAAATTGGTGTATAATAAAGTAAGTAGAACCAAGAGAGCAATTAATATAATGATAACAATAACATTATGACTAACAACTCTAAAAGATTTAGGAACTCTGATCACCTTAAATACCAATTATGAGTCAAGAGAAATAGTGATGAAATAAGTTAATCACCTCCTGATGAAAAAGACTCAGACAGCTGAATGAGACTTTTGTTGTTGTTGTTGTTGTTGTTGGTCAACACAGACTTTTTTTTTGTTATTTGATTATAGATGTTGGTAACAAGTTTTTTTTTTCATCTTAATTGAGAGATAATGATGGGAAGGAGAAAATGAAGACTTTTGCCAATAAAAAAATAATTTAAAAAAATCACCATGCATTGTGAATCCATTTACTTTGGAATCCTATAATAAATCTCTGAATCTTTTCCCTCTTTTTTATGGATTCAAAGTGAGGTTTGATCCAAAAAGAAGCTTAAGGGATGAACATGAACCTTAGAGTTGATTTTCCTCTTTTATAGCTGAAGCCCAGCATAGGTGACTTCTAAGTATATAAGTCCTTTTTGCCCAGGACTGTTCTGAGAAATGTCCTTAAGTAATTACTTTCTGTATTCTTTCATTCTGCTCCATGAGCTAGCAGTTACTGATAATATGTTTATTTGCTTTTTATGCTTTTCATTAAAACACAAACTACCAAGTATTCAGTCAGAAATACATTACAACTATAAAGGAAATAGTCAGAGCTTTGATCAAGTTCAAGCCCAAATTTATTTCAAGAAAAGCCATATAACCTTAAAACCTACCTGACAAACCCTAGTTACTCTCTTCTGTGACAATGCAACTCTGCTGACACTTCTAGCACCACTTTACATGACAATACAATGGGAAGATTCTGATGCTATGTTCAATAATTTTTTACTTTTTAATAAAATTGCATTCTCTATATAAATCTGATTTATGTCACATGTAAATGCTTAGACTACAGAGATAGATAGATAGATAGATAGATAGATAGATAGATAGATAGATAGATTTATCTATCTATCTATCTATCTAGATATAGATATAGATATCCCCCTCTGCTTTTCTAAGCTAGTATAAAGAGTTTAAGGATTCTTTATATTTTAGATGGCCCAAATCTGAAATAACTGGACAAATGAGTGGAGAACTGACTTTAAACAGAAGTAGGAAGAGGAAGAACATAGATGAACAAGTAAGACAGCCTACCCATGAATATTCCCAGATTATATTAACAAATCAACAAATCTAAAAGAATACAGTGCACAGAAAAGTAAAAGCAGTCCCTGTCCTCAATGAGTTCAAAATCTAAGGAAGAAAGAATAACTTGCAAACATCCATTAACATATGGAATACATACAGAAAAGCTAGCATGTGGAGAGAGATGCGAACTATAAATAAGAAAATCTTGTCCAAAGTTTTCAATATATTTTTGTTTTGTTTTCATTCAAGAAGCATTCTTTAAGCATCTACTTATTATTTTTGATTATCCTTTGTTCTCAAAGAGGTCCAATGACATCAGAAAGGTGATTAATCACTTGACTTGAAAATGAATTGAATTTAAGTAATGCAGCACTGTGCAAAGTCACCAGGCTCAGTCTCCCACAAAAGCTATCTGGGTCCAGTGACATAACATAGTATTACTAGACATGGCTCTGGGTGCAGTGAAAGACCTTTTCAAGCTAAGGTCTTTCCCACATGTCAATTTGTCTATGGGACTGGAGAGAAATACAGAAGTCATTGATTTAGAATTGGAAGGGACCTTAAAGTTCATATGTTCTAATTTTTGGTTACATAATGAGACAGGATTCTTTAGGAAAGACCCAAATGTTTGGAAAGATTGTAGGCAAAAAGAAAAGAATATGGTAGAGGATAAGATGTATAGATAATGTCATAGGAACAATGAGCATGAGCTTGGACAGACTTCCAAGAGATAGTGGAGGATAGAAGTGCCTGGCAAGCTATAATCCACAGCGTCATGCAGAGTGTGATACACCAGAATGACTAAACAAGAAGTCCAGTCTTCTCATTTATAGATGAAAAGACTAATAAAATAAGCAATTGAAACTTCCAATAAGCCAAGATATCAAGAATCATCACCTAATTAATTTCTAAAGCTGAAAAATATACTTTCTTTTAAAAAATCTAATGTGTAATTTTACATTCAAACATGTGTAGAAAATGAATGTATGAGATAAAATGAATCTCTGACTAAAACTAAAACATTACATAAATAATACATAAAGATGTATGTGGGAGGTTTATTTGATGTTTCCTTATATTTAAATTACCTCTTTTTTAAGTACTCTGTATACTTCTAAACTGTACTTGTACTGTACCTAAAAGTTAGCAGCATTTCAAACTAAAACATTCCTTGTTCACCTTCTCTAGAAGTGGTTTGACAGTTACTGTCACTCAAACAAAATTTACTCTGTAAAATGTCAAGCTAGATAAACCACTGGGAGAAATGTGATGTTTCAGGGACATGACACATCTATACCAACTAAAATGAAGTCAGATGGGAAATTAGCACTGCCCTGAGCTGACTAGGTGCATTAATTTGTCAAGTGCATGTTGCTACAGGACCCAAGACTCACAGGGGCTCTGTTTAGACTGAGATTGAAGAGTAATATGAGGGCAGGTTAGTTTGCATGGCTGCCACATAGTAACATTGTTTTTTGTTTTTTTGTTCTTGTTTTTTTAGGAAACAAGTTATAAATTCCAGTAGCAAAAATACTTAAATAATTACATAATTTGAAGAGTCTAAAAGTTCTTAAAGTCTTAGCAGATGCTTCATATTTCTATTTAAGATTATTTTTGTTGTATTTTTCTTTTTGTTTCAACTGAATATCTTTTCCCTCTGTTATCATTTTAGGGAAGTGGCATTATTCACAGGACTAAAGATAGATTTAATCCAAAAAGGGAACTTTAAGAAGACTTTCTTAATGACCCTGGATGTTAATTCCATCATGTATAAATTATATTCAATGTATGCTATATAATCTTGTTTATACATAATTGTTTGCATGTTGTCTCCTTTACTAGATCATGAACTCCTCAAGAAAAGGCATTCGTCTTTTATCTAAATTTTAGTACATACATATACATATATATATATATATGGGCTCTTTAATACTGTCCAATTTCTGCCTCTTTGTTTTCCTATTTTTCAGGAGGACCTCTTTAGAAGCAGAAATGATTGTTTGATGCCATAGCTGAGAATAATAAGTATAATCATTTTTGTAACTTGAAGTCAAGGTTGAAATTGGAAAGACTTTTAAATATGATTTTGGAATGGATCAGGTATAGTTTGATTTCTGATTTCTCTAGTTTCTATTTTCTGTTTGCATTGAGCACTTTTGATAAAGAACTGTGGAATTAGTTCAAAACATTGTATGCTTCTTGTCTTTTACTTCAATAAGCTTGTTTACATTTTGTAAACAAATAAATCAAAACTATGTAATAAGATAGATTTTATTTTACTAAAGATCTTTCTTATACTTTCTATATGATTCAACTTTATATCCTTGGTTGCTTTTATATATTATGCAAGGAGATGGAATTTTGATTGGGTTTGATTGTGACTTTAAGAATATAGAATTGATTTTTCCTTTTTCATTTTGCTTCAAATTTTTCTCTTCTCATTTCCTTTCATTTCTCAATCATTAAATAAACATACACGATTCAACCAAATTTCAGTCTGTCTTAGTTACAAAGCTAGTGGGAACATCCAACATTCTTAGGTGACTAGAAAGTGAAGACCATACCCTTGAAGAGTACTCAGCTTTTTAGCATCATACCATCTCCTAGGTTCTTAATATACTGTAGTTAATTAAGTCATCAACTAGACATATCCTGTTTATTGCTCCTTCGGATTAAAATAAATTAGAGTAGAAAGGAAACATAACTTAATTGGCCTTGGAGAAGTTGTTAAACTGTTACTACAACAGTTCTCTCAGAATTTAGTAATCATAATTATGCAAATCTTAATTAGGTAATTATTGTTGTGCAGTTTTTCTTGACTTGAGGGAAAAAAAGTTCATCAGCACAATCAGTCACATCATGCTGTGTCAGAAACTTTAAATCAGTAAATTTCTTTGAACAAGTTGTTGAGTAGTCTATGATTCACTGGAGTGCTGTTCCCTGAGGAGCAGAAGGAGGAAATGCATGACAATAGGGTGTCTAGTCTGGGTTTATTATCTCTGCTTTTTTATATTTACTCAAAGTGAACCTTATATTTGCCAAAAGTAGGAGTATTGAAGAGACAAGTACATATGACCAACCCTTCATTAAAGTATACGACATAAATGGAGGTCAAGGAATATCAGTGAGCCTAGATTATAGTTTTACATAATTTCATGTTCTATGCTAGTGGAACATAAATTGTGTTTTTTTTTATTTCCACAAACAAAACAAAAATCAAATGGGAAAAGATTTGCTAAATGGTATTGGGCTTGAGACAGAGTCTTCCTGAGGGTCTCAATTATGCAACGTGAACTTTAATGTTGTTGAAGAATTTCAATCATGTCTGACTCTTCATTACTCCATTTTGGGAGTTTCTTGGCAGAGATGCTGGAGTGGTTTGCCAGTTCTTTCTCCAGATTATTTTATAGATAAGGAACAAAAGAAAACAGGATAAATTGACTTAGCCAGTGTCACACAGCTACTGAATATCTGAACTAATGGATTAGTTCCATTAAACTAATGAAAATAAGTTTTCCTGATTCCAAAACTAAAGCTCTGTCACTGTGCCACTCAGCTACCCATGAATAGTAGGAATCATGTCAATAAATCAAGAAAGTGATGTTGGCCTCTGTCACAGTTCAGAAACCTCATCAATAGGTTTCCAATTGGTTTTATTGCCTTACATCTCTCCCCTTCTGTAATATAGCCTCCTTATAGTTTCCAAGTAGATATTCCTAAAGCATATAACACTCTTCTGCTCAAGAAGTGGAGTGGCTTCCCATCAGGTATACGATGAAATTCTAACTTCTCTATTTGGTGTTTAAAGACTTTTACCATTTGTCTTACAGGTGCCTTTCCAAGCTAATTGTACATTATTCCCCTTTGTGATTAGATATTATCATTACTTGCTGTGCTCTGTACATGATCCTCAACTTTTATCTCTGTAGCATTATATAAGCTCATGTGTAGAATGCATTTTGTTCTCACCTCCACATCTTAGGAGGTACTGGCTTCCTTCAAGACTCAACTCAATGTATATTTCCCACAATGTACTTACTCTGATTTTCCTAAGTTGTAAGATCTACCTCCTACCACCTACTAAGCCCCTCCTTCCTATTTATTTTGAAAACATTCTATAGTTCCTTATTTATTAATATATAAGGATTGTTTCAGTTTTGTTGTTATATACCTAGAACACATCACAGTTCCTTTTACATAATACGTGATACAAAGAAACAGTAAATAATTTATCAATTCAGCAATAAATGCTTGTCAAATTTATGATGTGTGATTTCTTTAGTATGGGTCCTAATGCATCAAAACAGATAAAACTATTTTATACCTTTTATTGTTGCAAATACTTAGAACTGGTACTTGTTCAGTTGTTTTCATTTGTGTCTGACTCTTCATGACCCCATTTGGGGTTTTCTTGGCATATATACTGGGTTAGTTTTCCATTTTCTTCTCCAGCTCATTTAGAAATGATAAAACTGAGGCAAACAGGGTAAAATTCTTTTCTTAGGTCACATGGCTAAGTGTCTGAAGCATGATTTAAATTCAGGAAGATGAGTTTTCTTTGTCCAGGTCTGATACTACATCCATTGTACCATATAGTTGGATTGGTTCTCAAAGAATGTGAAATAATCGAGATCTGTCTAATGATATTAAATGACTTGTTCATGGTTACAGTGGTTGTATGTAGGAGAGTAGATAATTGTTCCTCAAAGAGCAGAGATGTTAACCCATGATGTACAGCTAAAAAGTTAAAAGAAATAGGATTTAAATTCAAATCTTCAATTCCCTTTCCACTTTATTTTTCTGCCTTTCTGATGATTATAATTTAGAAAGAATTCTTTAGTATTTAAGGAAAATTTCTACAAGTATACCTCAAGTTAACTGTATATCAGGGAATGACTATTTAGTCAATATTCTCTGTGGAAAGAAAAATGCTATGATAGACTTGGATATTAACTCTAGCCAATGGTTTATCATCCTTTCAATGTTCTGTGGTATGTGATGGGAACAATATCCTAACCTTTGCCTCTATTCAAGTTGACTTCTAATTTTTTTTAAAGTATTGAAATCATCTTGAAGGCTTGATTGACCCAAAAGATTAATGGCTTAGATTATTGATATCACTTTTTGGCTGTTTTACTATAAAACTCTCATGAATAGATCTAGGAATGCTTTAATAACTGATTGTCAAGCTACAATGGGAGGAGTTTTGCTCAGTTGAATCAGTTCAAGGTATTCTTGATTTGTCTTTTTTTTAAATCTTTCTCCTTTGTTAATTATTGAACTATCCAAAAGTCTCATTTCATTTCATAAACATTAAATTACTAGGATGTTGGCTTAAATTAGGCCAGCCAAGAAAAAAAAAATTAATACTAACCAAGTGAGCCATCATCGTTATCTTTGGAATTATCATCCAAATCACTTACAAATGTTTATTGGACACCCTAATACTTTATTAACACTTTAAAATCACTCTGTGATTAGTCTTTGTTCAACTATGATAACTGTCAAGCAAATTAGAAATTATTTTCCAGGCTCAGACAATGGGGTTGATCTCTGGGATAACTTTTCCAGTTCTGGGACCCTAAAACCATAGCTTTTTTGCCTAAGAACTGGAGCTGTGAAGCTTATTGACTCTAACTTCCATAGTCACTTTGCTTGTGTAAGAGTCTGAGCAAATTCTAACCATTTAATTAATTTTAGATATTCCTTCTTCCTTTTGTCTTTATTTCTTTCAAGTACAAAAGACAGAAGGTTAGGGAGGGTTTCTAATGAAGAATGAATACCACACAAGAATATGGGTTAATGGAGCTTTATTATTGCTCACAAAGATATGAGAGTAGATGGCAATGGGTTGTGATGTAAGTGTGTCACTCCCATTTCCCTCAGACAACACAAGGGCTATGTTGTGCAGTTGGAGTACTGCAATTGAAGACCAAAGCAACTTGAAGTTCAAACTTCATGCAAAATTTTTAGTCAGAGAACTGATGCAATACTTAATGGGAGATAGCACTGTCACTAAAAAACAAACAAACAAAAAAAACAACAAAAAACAAGGCAGTAGAGCAATGTAGACCACTGGGATGAGGATAGTTTTGACTTGCCTAATATTGAATGAGGAATGAGGGGCAGGGAGTCAGATGATGCATTTAATTCTGTGTCAGTAAACAAGTGGCTGGTAGGGAATAGTGTAGGAGAGTAGGGAAAGCCCTCTGGATTGGCTTAGCCTTAGAACATGTAAATCCTATCCATGGGGGCAACCAAAATGATTCTCTTTTCAAAGGATAATACTTTATGCACAGTATTGGCACCTAGCTTTTCCTTATGTATTTTTCTTTTCATCTTAGAAATTTCTTTTGTTTCATTATTGGTTGGCCAACTCTCAATGCTACCTTTTCTTCTTTTGTTCCTGACATTTGGAGAATCCTTTTCTTCTGAATTCTTATGTCTTTCATGAATGATTCTAGATTGTGAGGTAGTAGTATTGGAACCTTGTTTTCATGTAATAAGGGAAATTAAAATTGAAGAAAAACATGTCATATCTCAAGACATCAACATAATTTAAGTTCCGCCTTTCTCCAACTTATGGGGATCACATAATTTCCAGTTCTTTGTCACCACAAAAAAGCCCCTATTCACACTTAAACCTATAATTACTATTTGTGAATTTCCCTTCTTCTTATTTTTCCTCATTATTTTTAGGCTCTTTTTTTATCCCTTCTCTGTTGCTTCATCTTTTCTTCCCACTTTCCCACTTACCTTCCACTCACTTTTAGAGGGGTATGTAGATTGAAACTGGTGGGGGACAAGGAAGGAATTAATAGGATGGGAGAGATTCTTGTCATTTAATGTTTGTAGCTGATTTGTAATAGTAACAAAAAGAATGATGGTGATTTTACATGAGTCTGGCATTCTTGGGACATTGGAAGTGCATTGTTTGGCATAGTGTTTGACACATAGTAGGCTTTTAATAAATGCTAGTTGGCTGATAAATAGTAAATCATATTGTATATACTAGACATTTCATTAAACAGGAATTACTCCATATTTATGAAATAGGCTTGTATAATGGGATGTTTCTGCTACATATTGCTCCATCAAATCATTAGTGCTTTTTTTTTTGAAATTTGAGAATATTAAATTTGTGTGTGTTCATATTTATACAATCTATATTCTCTCTTTAGAAAATGGAATTTCAGTATACAGAGGTCATTTTCATCATTCACTTGTACATTGAGGATAGAGTATGATTGTTTTTATTGAGAAATTAATGAAAAATTAATTGAAAATCTGTCTGTTGCTTGGAGACAGCATGCCTGGCTGAGAGTAACTCAGTAAAGTTTGGACCAAGCAATGTAGCTGGAGGATATAGATTTATTTTTCCTCTTTAATGTGAATTTAGTTCTGGTAGAAGATGTTAGAATGACTGCCCAGAGACTGAAAATTGCCTGTTTTCCCCTGCAGGAATGGCATAGTATGGAGAGAACATGCATTCCCTAAATACTCTTAACAATTTACCTCCACTCCAAAGCAGAAGGCAAAGGTGATGACATATTTGAGATTATGCTGCCTATTTGCATTCAGCTAAGGTTACCACTAAGGTGTTCAGTTTGAGCTGGCTTGGGCAGTGATTTCCAAAGGTCCACTGTATAATTTCTTATCTATGGAGATAAGGTATGCTACATAAATATTTTAATGTATAATGAGCATTCTTTTTATGCAAAATGGTACCTTTCTTTATATAACTAATTTCATTCATGTTGAACACTTGAAATTTACTGAACATCAATAGTTAAATGCTATAATGTGAGATCAAAATGATGATTAAGGTTAGGCTCCTTTTGAATATTATGTCTAGTTGTTATAGGTGTTCTTGGATACAGATGACATAATTTTCTGTTCTAATGACTGCAAATCACATCTTTACAAAATCACCCCAAGCACATATCTGAATCTAGCTTTGATAGTTCAAAGTAGCATTTTTCCAGCTTATTTTACCTAAGTCTTAATAGTTCAACATTTTTTTGCTGCTATTAGCATGGCTAGTGACAAACAAGTCTAGTAGACAATTTTGTTCTTGTATTCCACTTATGCAATTCTTCTTTTGATGATTTTTGCTTTTTATTACCTCTATTACCATTCTAGTTTAGATTTTTATCTCTCACCCAAATTATTCTTGGCATAGTAGTTAGTTTTAGACTTTGAATCCAGAGATTTTCAGTTTGAATCTTGCCTCAAGTACTTACTAGTCATGTGATTCTAGACAAATCATTTTATTTCTCTTAGCCTCAATTTCCTCATGTGCAAAAAAAAAAAACAAAAAAAAAAAACAAAAAAAAAAAAACAAAACAGCAACTTCCTCATAGAGATATTGTGAGGATCAAAAAGGCATGTTGAGACCCTTCAAACCCCATATAAATAACTATTGTTATTATTGTTGTCACTAGGATCCATCCTTTATACTTCTTCCATATTTGTTTTTTGCCTATATTTGTGATTTCATTGATAACTCTCAGTGAGGGAATTCCTCCAACAATGTTGATATCTCTACATGGTAACATCTGAGAGAGAGTTGCTTGGGGCTCTGAAAAATTAAGTTAGTTGGCCAGTTTGTATACAATCTGCATATGTCAGAGGCAGCATTGGAATCATAGCTTTGGGACTCTGAAAATAGCTCTTTTTCCATTATGCTTATTTTCATACACATCAAACTCTCTCTGCTAGAATATAAGATTCTTGAGAAAACAAACTTTGTTTAATCCATATTTGTAATTCCATAACATAGAAAATGTTTTTCATGTTGCCTAAATTTCTGTCTGAATATTGAAGGGATGATTTTTATTTTGCAAAATAGCAACATATCATTCCCAGATATTGTCTTCAAATCTGTAAGGTATCAGACAATTCTCTGAATATATTTTTATTTGTCTTCTTTTTTTTTTATTCTTCCATGGTTCTGAATAACCCAATCCTCTCAGCTGACATCTCTCCCTATAGTATCTTTTTACTGCAGTCTTTTATGCCATCTGTCACTATTTCATTCACTTACCCAAATCCTTCTACCAAATAATATACAAAGAAACCTTCATTGCTCAATGATAGAAAGGAAACCAAAAATTCCATTCAGAAATGCTGTAAAATATCAGCTAGTTATCCACTGTTCCCATTTCTCTTATTGGTAACCGATTTGAAACTTCAGAATTTCCTTTAACTTTTGTCCTTTTCCTTGAATCTTGGCAAGCCCTTTTCATTTGTGCTTCCTTCAAAATGACACAAATTCATTTTTTTTCCTCTACCACAATGCCTTTCCCAGGTCTCCATTATCTCACACAGAATCAGAAGATTTGAATATTAGAAGGTATCTTGGAGATCATTTAGATTAATTCCTGCAGGAGAAGAATTTTCAGTACAAGTTATACTTTCATGGGAGAATATTAAAACAGGATAATAACTAATTACTAAGCCCATAGATTTTCCCTATTCCAATCCATTATGTACATTGCAACTAAATTGCTTATATACTTTAAAAGTCTATATTTTCTTGGTATACAGTTCCTCTCTGTACTTAAACAGACTGCAAACACTGTGATTTAGTAGAGTATTTCTGAGAACAATTGTGACTGAAATATCCATTACTAAATAGACTGACCTGGAGTTTAGGTTGCAAGAACTATTTTTAATCCTTGGGACTGTATGCACATTGTAAAGAGCTAAAACTCTTGAGTCAATGCACTGGTGTCAATCAAGCACTTGAGGCTAATTACTGATTGGACAATACTCTATAGGAATATTCTTGGAAAATGGCCCTTCCCACTATCCTATGCTGGCCCAATCGTTTGGTGTGTACAGAGAATTGTGGGAGGAACTAGAAGGTGCAGTGAGACTAGCCAGGATCACTTCTGGGAGAGAGAAAAAGAGGTGAGGTCGCAGAGATCCTACGGGTCCACTCGCTTCACTTCTACCGCTAATTCTTATATATTATTCTTAATAATCTACCGCTGATTCTTAGGTACCTAGGGTGCTAACGGGGGCGCCACACACACAATACCACATCAAGCCCAAACTTGGAACCTTTTCAGCACAGTGTGACCAGTTAAATAGCTATGCTTGTATTCTACAATGGTCTTTGAGAGCCCGTTATTTATGCCATAATGGAACATTGGAGTAAAATTGGAATGGATATCTGAGTCTATTGGATGAATCTTCTTAAAACTATATTTTCCTTTTATTGTTCTTTTGTCTTACTTCTGAGAATATTCAAGCTAAAAAGACAATCATTTAATTTTTGTTCCTTAATCTACTGATGTGGAAACCAAGTTTCAAAGGTACTAACTGATTTGCTCAGCATCACATAGTGAAATAGCAGAACTAGGTTTCAAAGCCAGGTCTCCTGACCCTTAAGTTCAGAACTCTGTATATTATGACATACTTAATTAATGAAAATTTCTCTACAAATCTTAGAAGGTGAAATCAAAACTCTATAAACTTCTACATCCAAATTCAAGATACTTTGCCAATTGGATTCACATTATCTATCTAGTATGCTCTTTTATGTCTTTCTGGTGCAGATACTACAAATGTAGCAATTAGATTGCTAATGAATCAATTGATTAATCATAAAGACTTTATTGTATTCCTACAATGTGCCAGGTAATAATCTAGGCACAAGTAGAGTGTATGAAACAAGGAACACACATTCTGATGGGGAGAAGAAGAGACAATAAGTATACATATAAACTTATACAGGTTAAGGAAATAAAAACAAATATATACAAAGTAGTGAAATTTTAAATTGCTTGGGAGGAACGGCCCTAACAGATGGAGAAAGAGAAAAAGCATTACAAAGGAGATGATGCTTTTATTCTATCTGAAAGAAGATAAGACTTCTAAGATGAAAGATAGGAGGGAATGCATTGCAATTCTGAGGAGGAGAGATAGTCTATCGTGAGTGAGGAATAGAAAAAAGGCCAATTTTGTTAGATAACAGAATACAGGAGGAGATTAAAGTCCAATGAAACTAAAAAGATATGTTGGGACTAGGTTATAAAAACTCCCCCTCTCCCACTCCTTAGTAGTATTCCTCTTCTCAATTACATGTCAAGATAATTTTAGCATTAATTTTTATAAGGTTTTGAATTCCAAATTTTTCTTCCTCTCTCCTTTCCCTTTACTCTTCTAAAATGGTAGGCAATTTGATATAACTTATACATATAAACCTGTACATTATACATGTATTATCATGTGAAATATTATTTCTTTACCAGTCATTATGAAAGAAGATACAGATCAAAAGGAAAAAGAATTAAAATAAAAAAATGAAAAAGAATAAAATAAATGAAAAAAAGCTTTGATTTGCATTCAAAGTCCATCATGTGTTTGTTTGTTTGTTTACTTGTTTTTTTATTTTTATTTTTATCTGAATGTAGATAGCATGTTTTTTTAATCCTTTGTACTTGTCTTGGATCATTGTGTTGCTTAGAAAAACTCAGTCATTCATAGTTGATCATCTCACAATGTTTTTGATGCTGCATACAATGTTCTCCTGGTTCTGCTCATTTCAATTTGCATCAGTTTACACAAGTCTTTTCAAGTTTTTATGTAATCTGCCTGTTTCCTTTTAATTAGGTCTATTTATGCTTTTGTCTGAGATCAGGATTATTACTTTTTTTTTTTCTTACTTCAACTGAAGCATAATAGATTCTGCTCTAGTCTTGTACCTTTACTCTGTATGTGTTTCTCTGCTTGAAATGTTTCTTGTAAACAGCATATTGTAAGATTCTGCTTTTTTCATACCTCAGATTAACACCAGATCAATCCTCTAAACTGCTTTTGGAATAACAGAACCCATAAATATTTGGAGTGTTTCCAGCGGAATATATTTTGGAAAAATTTCAAAAAAGATAAATGTTAAAAAGCTTATATCTCTATAAAGGAAGATGATATATTTAACTTTTGAGGTTTGTATCTCTGTTATGGGTATACTTAGAGGATACAGGTTTAATTTGATTTTATTGTGATAATATAAAAATTGGAGGAGGAAAGGAGATCAGAAGCAAAATACTGGGGAAGAAGGAAAGGGTAAAAGAAAGAGAAAAGCATAACTTGGGGTAAATAAGTTGAGAGGAAATACAGAAGTATCATTTTAACTCTGAATGTGAGTATGAACTCTCCTATAAAACTAGAAGCAGATTGCAGATAGATAGATTAAAAGCCAGAATTCTACGATATGCATATATACAAGAAACATATTAAAGTAGAGTGATACATACAGAGTAAAGGTAAAAGGCTGGAGAAGACTCTTTTATGCTTCAGGTGAAGTAAAAAAAAAAAAAAAAGTAGGGGTAACAATCCTGATCTTAGATCAAACAAAAGCAAAAATAGATCTAATTAAAAGAAATAAGGAAGAAACTGCATCTTGCTAAATAGTTCCATAGATAATGAAATAATATAAATGATAAACAGATATGCACCTAGAGGAGAAGGTAAGAGATCTGCAAAAAGACTTACATATCAAGGGGAAAAAAACACTCTAAGCTGCCAGACAAAAACAATTAAAATATCAAGGATGAAAATTCAGGATTGCCCAGGACTTGTCAGTTTCTATAATAAAGAATCAGAGGGCCTGGGATACTATAACTGCCAGGAGGGCACCTTTGCAGTGTCAGAATACCATATTCCAAAAGGCAAAAGACCTGTTATTACAACTAAGAATTAACTAACCAGCAAGACTCAGTCTCATCTTTTCAGGGGAGGTGATGGATCTTCAATGAATTAAGAGACTTTCAATTATTTTTTATTGAAAACACCCAGAACTAAACAGAATATTTAATCTATAGACAGAACTTGTGAGGCATAGAAAGGGAAACTCAGGAAAAAAATATTAATTAAAGGTTAAATTGTTTACATCCCTAGATGAGAAACTGATGTCTCCAACTGTTGAGAATTGTATCTATTAATGGGGCAGACAGAGAGGGGCATAACATGGATGGAGGGTGTAACTATGAATGGACTCTGACATGCTGATAACAAAGAAAAAGATATCAAGGAGTGAGAAGAGGTCTGTATTGGAAGAAGTGGAGAGGGGCAATATAAGGGGACAAATTAGTCACAAAAAGTGGTACAAAAGACCTATTACTATCAAGGGAAGAAGGGAGGAGTGAGCATTGTTTGAAGTTTGAGCTCATCAGTTTGGGCTCTAAGAGGGAATAACTTAATAATTCAGTTAGTATAGAAATTTACTTAACCCAATGAAGAAGTAGGAGAAGAAAGACAAAATAAAAGGGGAAAATCTGGATAGAAGAGAGGGCAGAAACACTATCAAAAAAGTTAAGAGAAGCGGGGAGGATGATAGAAGATAAGGGAATGGATAGAATGGGTTAGGAAATAGGGTGCTGGCTGAGATTGGTAACAAAATACTAATAAGAACAGGGTGAAAAGAGAGAACAAAAGTATATAGAAGAGGGAAAATGGGGTGGAGGGAAATGCTGGTAATAATAAATATGAAGGTGAATGGGATGAACTCTCCCATAAAACAGAAGCAAATAGAGTTCATTAAAAAACAGAATTATACAATATTTTGTTTAGAAGAAACACATTTGAGACAGAGAGACATATACAGAGTAAAGGTAAAAGGCTGTAACAGAATTTACTATGCTTCAGCTGAAGTAAACAAAGCAGGGGCAGCGATTCTAATCTCAGAAAAAGCAAAAGTAAAATTATATCTTATTAAAAGAGATAAAGAAGGATAGTACATTTTGATAAAAGGTATCTTAAACAATGAAGTAGTAACAATACTAAATGTATCTGCACCAGATGATAGAGCAGCCAAATCCCTAGAGAAGATTTTAAGCCACTTAATAGAAAGAAATAGATAGCAAACCTATACTAGTGGGAACCTCAAGCTTCTCTCAGAATCAGACAAATCTAACCACAAAGTAAATAATAAAAGAACTAGAAAAGTTAATAGAATCCTAGAAAACTTAAATATGATAGGCCTCTGGAGAAAATTGAATAGAGACAGAAAGAAATGCGCTTTTTTTCTTGGCAATACATGCCACCTTCACAAAAATTGACCATTTATTAAGGAATAAACAACCTCAAAATCAAATGCAGAAAGGCAGAAAAAGTAAATGTTTCCTCCTCAGAGCACAATGCAATAAAATTATGTACATTAAAGTAAAATATACAAACCAATTGGACATTAAATAATCTAAATGTAAAAAATGAGTGGATCAAACAACAAATCACAGAAGCAATCCATAATTACATCCAAGAGAATAACAATATTTAGATAACATACTAAAACCTATAGAAAGCAACCAATTCAGTTCTCAGAGGAAATTTTATATCTCTAAATAGTCTAAATAACTACATGAATAAAAAGTGAAAAAGGAGATCAATAAATTGGGTATACAATTTAAAAAGTTAGAAAAAACACATTAAAACCCCCAATTAAATATCAAATTTGAAATTCTAAAACACAAAGGAGAGATTAATAAAACTGAAACTAAGAAAACTTATTGAACTAATAAATAAAACTAAGAGTAGGTTTTATGAAAAAAACATCAAAATAAAAAAAATGATCAATTTTATTAGAAAAAGGAAAAAAACAAAACACAAATCACCAGCACCAAAAATGAATAGAATAAATTTACCTCCAATGAAAAAGCAATTAAATCAATAGTTAGGAGCTATTTTGCCCATCTGTATGGTAGCAAATCTGACAATCTAATCAAAATAGATGAATATTTACAAAAATACAAATTGCCCAGATTAACAGAAGAGCAAATAAATTGCTTAAATTATCCCAAAAAAAAAAAAAAAAAAAGATTGAACAAGCCACTAACAAACTCTAAAAAAAAATTTACAGAGCCAGTTGGGTTCATAAGTGAATTCTACCAATATAAGGCAGCAGTCATCAAAACTATTTGCCCCTGGCTAAGAAATGGAGAGGTGAATCAGATATGTACAACACAATAATTAACCCCCAAGCTCTACTTTATGGAATAAGAACTCCCTATTTTTCAAAAATTTCTGGGAAAATTGGAAAATTATATGTCAGAAACTCAGAATATAACTACATTTCACACCCCATACCGAAATAAGCTCACAATGGATACATGATTTTGGCATAAAGGATGTTACTATAAACAAATTAGGAAAGCAAGGAATAACTTACTGTAAAGGTCCTGTCATCTCTAAATTATAATCCTTCTCTGGGAGGAGATCTCTTTTCTGTAAAATCTTTTCCTCTGTGAGCAGGTTTCTTGGGAAGCTTCTGGAGCCTCCAGCCAGAGTGAAGGTAGAATCTCAAATCCTCTTCTTCCTGAATCCTGGCTCTGAACCTCCTCAAGCTTCCCTGAAGTTCTCCCAGGAAATCTTGTTCTTGTCCTGGTCTAGACTGACCTTCAGACTCAATGTTGCCTTCTTTTATCCTTGCAGAGAATGGAATTGTGAGAAATCCCAGGCACTTGTGGGAACTCCTTCAACCAATGAACTTGCTCCTTTTAAAGGTTGTATGAACTCCTTTTCAGAACTCCTTTTAAAGGTGTAAACTCCTTTAAATGGGTAAACTCCTTTTCAGAAGTCTAAAGGTGTAAACTCCTAAAGGTGTGAACTCTGAGCTAGAGAATTGTTTAGACAACCTGAGTTATCACCTTGTAATCCTAACATCTCCCCCTTTCTTTTGATTTAGAACATAGGTGATCATGGCCTTGAAACATAAATCCATCAATATGGGAGGTATTATACATACTTATATAAATTACATAAACACATAGTAACATAACACATACTAGAAGTGATGTAACAAATAACATGATCAAATAATCATAAAATGAGAATTTATACATGTCCATAAGTCCATTGTCCATTAATTCATGTGCCAAAAATCCAATAATTCCTGCAAGTTTTGAAGTCATCCAATAGTCTCATCTTGTGTAAGGAAATCCAATGATTCCTGCTGCTTTTAAAGTTCTTTAACAGTCTTCTTATTAGCCATGCTCTTTCAGTGTCAGATGTTTCTTAGATTTTCTCCTTTGTTTTAAGGTCTTTCTCTTTTTCTGTCTCTCTCTGATAGACAAGGCGAATACGACTCGTTGGCACCCATCTGATTCCTTCTCCATCTGAAGAAATACAAGCAAACCCTCTACCCCAAGCAGTTAACCTATTTGGTCCCTTCCATTCAGCACTTTCTGGGTCTCTCCACATCACCTGGCAATTATCTAAGGACAGTGGAGCTGCTTGCACTGGACACTGCCCTTCTGGTGGGTTATAAAACCTGTCTGCTGGAGCCAGTGCATCTTTGTCAAAAATTAAAAAAATTAATGGTATAGAGAACTAAATTTAGAAGTTCTCTAGGATTACCTGTGGATCCCCCTTTCTTTTGTTTTTGGAGGAGTGTCTTAATGTCTCTGTTTCTTCTCTCTACTATTGCCTGACCTTGTGGATTAAAAGGTATGCCACTGGTGTGTAAAATCATATACTGCACACAAAAGTACGCAAAATGTTTAGAAGTATATGCAGGTCCATTATCTGTTTTTATTTCTTGTGGCACACCCATAATTACAAATGCTTGGATAAGGAATTCAGTGACCATTTGGGATGTCTCTTTGCTGTTGGCACTGCAAAAGTGAATCCTGAAAAGGTATCTATCACTACGTGGATAAAAGACAGACGACCAAAAGATTTATAATGGGTCACATCCATTTGCCAAATTTCATTGGGTCTCAAATCACGAGGATTCATACCTGGAGGGAGTGTAGGAAGGCAAGCTGTACAGCTTTTTACTATGCTCCTAGCTTCCTCTCTTGTTATTCCAAATTGTAAATGTAAAGCTCGAGCAGCCTGATGATATTTAGAATGAGATTCTTGTGCTTCCTGAAATAAAGAAGTACTGACTAACATAGTTAAAAGGCTATCTGCCTTTGAATTTCCATCAAAAATAGAACCTGGAAGTCCACTATGTGAGGGGATATGCAAGATATAAATCTTGCCTGGATGCTTTCTCACTTTCTCTTGAAGTTTCTTAAAGAGCTGATAAATATTAGAGGCTGCAAATTTTATTTGAGATATCAGATCTTGGAAGAAAGGAGAGTTTATAACCAAGGAAGAACTAGAGAATATTATGAAAGGTGAGATGGACAACTTTGATTACATTAAATTGAAAAGTTTTTTGCCCAAACAAAATCAACAGAACCAAGTTTAAAAGGGAAACACTAACCTGGAAAAAAATCTTTACAACCCATGTTTCTGATGAAGGTTTAATTTCTAAAATATATAAAGAACTGTGCCAAATTTATAAGAATATGAGTCATTCCCCAATTGATAAAATGATCATAGGATACGAACAGGAAATTTTCAGGTGACAAAATTAAATCCATCTATAGTCATATGAAAAAATGCTCTAAATCACTATTGATCAGAGAACTGCAAATTAAAACAATTTTGAAGTACCACTTCATACCTCTAGATTGGCTAAAATGAGAGGAAAATATAATGATAAATGTTGAAGGGGATGTGGGAAAACTGTGCATTATTATTAATGCATTGTAGGTTGAGTTGTGAAATGATCCAACCATTCTGGAGAGTACTCTGGAACATTGTCCAAAGGGCTATAAAACTGTGCATACCCTTTGATTCAGCAGTGCTAAAACTGGGTTGGTATCCCAAGTAAATCATAAAGGAGGGAAAAAGGACCCACATGTGCTAAAATGTTTGTAGCAGCTCTTTTTGTGGTAATAAAGAATTTGAAAATGAGTAGATGCTCATTAATTGGGGAATAGCTGAATAAGCTGTGGTATACGAAGATAATGGAATGTTATTATCAACATATGCTATGTTCACTTTTTTCCAGTTTTTTTTCTTTTCTTTCCCATTGTTTTTCCCCTTTGTTCTGAATTTTCTCTCCCAATATAACTCATAAAGCAATGCTTATTAAAATTAATTTAAAAAGAAATTTTTGTGTTAAATGATGGTTGTTAAAATAATAAAAAATAAAAGAAAAAAATGTCCTTCCCCTTTAGTCTTTGAACAATTTCACTGGAATAGTTTCTATGTGTTTTGTCTTTGGCTCTCCTTTCTTCATCTGCATATCATTCATTACTATGGCAAAGTATTTTTTTCCTGTAGTGGAATGAGTCCTAGATTCTTTCAGAAGATTCAGGGGAGATCTGGCTTCAAATTTCATCCTTCATGCTTTTTAATTATGTAAGAGTGGGAAAATCATTTCACCTAAGTCTCCTTTATTTTTATCTGTAAACTATGGGAAACAATATCTGTAGTATTTATCTCCCTGAGTTGTTATAAAAAAAATGAGAATCCACTGAATGGAAAATGCTTTGAAAAACCTTTAGGCTCAACATAAATATTTATTATTATTATTATTATTCTGAATTTTAATCTTTTCCATTCTTTTCCCTGAGCTGTAGTCTCCTTGCTTGATAGCTCCACCTTGGTGTCCTATTAGTAATTGAAAATCAACCCATCTAACACTGAACTTAGTCTTTTTCTTCTCCAAATTCTTCACAACATAAAATCCCTCTTCAGATCTCTATATTTTTATAAAGCATCATCATTCTTCCAGTCACCTAGGTTAATAACCTTGATTTTTCCTTGCTTTTTACCTACTTAGATTTCTTAGAGTACTTTTTATTCTTCTCTGCTCCTTTTCCAGTTCTGCTTTCTATCACACTTATTTTTTGTACACCTTATTCCATTTCTCCAATAGATTATTAACTATTTCAATATAAATATTGTGTTGATTAGCAGGAACAGGAATGCATTGTGAACAATGACAGCAAGAATGTGTTAAGAACAACTATGAAAGACTTAGTTCTTCTCACTGGTTCAGGGATCTAAGCCATTTCTAATAAACTCTGAATAGAAAATGTCTTCTGCATCCAGAAAAAGAACTATGGATATTTAGTGTAAATTAAACCATGCTAAGTTAACTTATTTTTTTTCTCATGTGGTTGTTTTTTCCCTTTTGTTTCGATCTCCAAACATGATTCATAAAGAAAGGTACATTAAAAATAAAATAAAAAGTTATCTGAAAAATATTGTATTGATTTATTGTATCCCTTGCACCTAGTCAAATGCACTGCAAATAACTGAGGCTTAATAAATCTTTGTTAAGCTAATAACTTTGAAAGAGAGAGAGAGAGAGAGAGAGAGAGAGAAAGAGAGAGAGAGAGAGAGAGAGAGAGAGAGAGAGAGAGAGAGAGAGAGGGAGAGAGAGAGAGAGAGAGAAAGAGAGAGAGAGAGAGAGAGATGTCTTGTATTTGAATCAGACTGTAATTCTGTGACTATCTACTATTTATGTAATATTTTTCAAGCTATTTTACTTCCCTAGGTCTCAATAGTTTTGAGAATTATATTATTTTATTAGATCAGTAGTTATTATAGTATGTTACCATGGAACAATGGTGTTCCCAAATGCTTTCAGGAATCTATAGGACGAAAATATTTTCAAAATGATACTGAAATATTAATTCCTAATAAAGTAAATAACCAGAAGATATAGTCCACAAAAAACAAAGGTTTTATGGAGAGTTTTGAATAATGTAATCATATAAAGGGGAACTGAGACCTAAAAGTTTGGGGATTTTTTGAATTGTTGATCTCTACAATTTCTCTCAGCTTTTAATCCTATGACCTATTGGAATAATAAAGGAGAAGAGCAGCTAGTGGGGCTGTGAATTGGAACCAGGTATTGATGAATGGTTGGTTCTACTCTATAAATCTCTGCCTTTTCCTACATGAGGATTTAGTGTTAATGGTGGAAAAGGGAGGAAAATTGAAGGGTTCAGAGATGTATTGCTGTGCAAGAGTAGTTTAAAGGGAAGAGTGAAAAAGGGGCAAAATAGAAAATGGATGGAGGTTGTGTTTGGAGACCTGTTCTATTTTTCTCCATGCTGTTGAGTGGGAGGCTTGATTACCCTCCACAGTGCCTTTGGTTTACTGGATGTGGAGGAAAGAGACTTGTGAGTCTAAAACTAGAGAAGCAGAGCCATGAGCTTTTCAAATCACAATGCCACAGATAATAATAGCCTGCATAAAACAAATATACAGAGCTTTGTTTAGAGAAGCTTATTTTTTGCAATATAGTGGATACTAAAAATCTCAAAGTAACAAATAACTCCCAAGAAGGGCTGAGATTAAATTAGATTTCAAGACCTGAAATAATAGCTTTTCACCTAGAAGATCTGCGAATAACTAAGTTATTTTTTTTTAAATCACATATCTTTATCTTTTTGAGCTGGAGAATAAGGATTTAGCCATATCTCCTCATTCCACTTGATTGCAAATTTCAAGGAAGCTAAGATATTGGTGAATAACATGTGCTAGTAGCAAATGACTATTCAAAAAAATTAAAGCACTTCTAAGATGCAACCAACAGAATTCTATGAAAATGTACAAAACTATGGTTTCTTAAGGGATAATTCTCAGGAGATAAGAACACACTACTATTAAGAATTATTATTTTGCTTTTAAGCTAGTGTGGGTGTGCCAATGACAATTGGAATCTCCCTGCAGACAAAATAGCTGCTATGTGCTACATAATGCTGGTGATGATTAAAATCCTAAGGAAGGTTTGAGCTACATATGGAACAATAGCAGTCTCAATCCGATTTATCAGTCTTCGGGGGAGCCAAAGATAATCAAAGCTCCCTTTTCAGCAACTTTGGCACCAAGCTGTTTTTTGAGATGACAATTGATGTGATTCATACACTTTTCGCTTTTTACACCTGCTGCCTGTTAATGGCAAGATTTTGACATTTAATATTTTTCATTCACATCTTTGGGGCATTACCATTTAAAAGTATAGATGCAGTGATATTTACTTACTGGTGTTATTTCATAACACCTGGACAGTTATAGCAGTTGAAAAAATGATCAGCTGATCAGGGACTAAAAGCAACATGCAATTGGGAGAGTAGGAGAAAGACCACTTCCTTCTGCAAAAGGAAGCTGTGATAAAAATAAATCATACTGATACTGTTTCTTCAAGCCTCCCAGGGACTTTCAGATGGCAGATGGATTAGACTTCTATTTCACCCTAAAGGGCAGAAGAGAAAAAGTTAAAGTTTATCATCAGGAAAAAAAAAAAAAAACAAACCAACACCTTCCTGATAATTATTGCTATCCAAAACGTCAATGGGCTATTTCCAGATGTGGCAGGTTTTGCCTCATTGAAGATCTATTATCAAATGACTAGTTGTCCAGTATGTTGTGGATGAAATTCATTTTCAGGTGTTGTTTGGATTGAATGACAGATGAGGTTCCTTCCAATAATAAAGTTCTGTGATTTGGTGGTAACTAGATTTCCATGGACAAGGCAGAAAATGTACTGAGGTTGGTACTGTTGGTAAGATGAATCCAATTATATAGTGAGCCTTGAGTAAATTGTTATGGAGCAGGGGTTCTCAAAGTGTAGTCCAAAGAATTGTTGGGGTCTCTGAAACCCTATTCAAAATTACTTTTTTATTTCTAATATAGTAAATAGTTATAAATATAACCCATGTGAACAAAAACTCTTTGAACAGATCCTTGATAGTTTTTTTTTAACAACATGAAGACCCTGAGAACAAAGGTTTGAGAACCACTGTTCTAGAGTTCTGTTCTCTTTTCTATGTCCCTCATGTATTTTCTCATGCTAGGAGAAGTGAGAAAACTTTCTATTTTCTTCCTAAATCTCTCCTTGTTTACATGACCAATGGAAAGAAAACTATATGAAAAATCTGAGATGAATGAAAATGTAATTTTCTCAGAGATTATTTTTACCTTCTTTATTTACAATTTGAAAAGAAACAAAGCCAATTAAAGGTCAAAGAGAGCAGAAACTTGATATGAATATGCTAGCTGATAGAATTTGAGATAATAGAGGATTACGAAGAGTTACCATGGACGTGTGTCCTAATGCAAAGGACAGAATAACTATATTAAATATCCTCTTTGAAAGTCATAGCTTCTCAACAGAAACAAATTCATAAGTATAGAATGGTATCTGTGATTCTTTAAATTAACATGGAAAACAGGCAGTTTTTAAATACAGAGAAATTTTAGTGTTTTTTTTTTGCCCTTCAATATATAATAAAATGAATATTTATAGAAGTTCTAAATTTTAAATTAGACAATACAGTATAACAACCCTTCTTTGACCTACTTCTCCTTCCCCAAGTCTCTTCTATATGGAGAAAATAATCTCAGGATCATGAGACTGAGGTATATGTTCCTAAAACAGCAACTCTCAAGTTCTCACCTTTAATAATTAGACAATTGCTACAATTAGCTCAAGGCAAAATCATCTCATAGCATGGAAATAGGTTTTGTAAATTTAATAGAAAAGAATGAGAAAGGCTAGTGATTTGTAGATTATACAGAATGTTACATTAAAAAAAACCCCAAGAATATTTTGAGGAAATAATAGGAAACCACTGAACTCTTAGAGAACAGAACATTAAAGTTATCAATTCTCTTCTCCCACCCAAAACATATTGTATTTTAACAAAAAGGAAATGATTTATTACTGTTATGAGAGTCATTTCTGAGTCAGAAGTCTGTTTATACTTAGGTCATTCCCTGTTTTAAAAATTAATTTAAATACAAAATTGCAAGTATAAAAAATGTGAAAAATATGTGGTGTACAGCTAAAACAGCTCCAACTTCTCTTGTTTAGACAAGTTAATGACAATAAAAATGGTAAACGAATATAAGAAAATAATTTTGACATCAATTATCAAATTCATGGAGAAATTTAAATGATATGAATGAATTTCCATAATGAAGATACCAGAAACTACATCATTCAGTAAAAGAACTCGTTTGCCAAGTAAAGAAATATGGCAGCCAAGGATGAGGATAAGTGGTTTATAATATAAAGTCATTTGTTAAATTTTATCGAGAAAGATCATGGAAAATTTTGATCTATGTCATATCAAAAAAACAAAACAAAACAAAAAACAAATACTAAACCGATGGCAATTCAATCTGCTCATCTTATCCTATTTATGTGGACAAAGATAGTTTTCTTCCTTGAGATTTCCACATGACTTCATAGAGTTGCCTTCTCAAATTGTAATTAACTCATACAAGCCTATAGAATAATATTTTGTCCTTGAAATCTGATAAACTTAGCTAATGCTGGCCATGAGATTCTTCATTATTATTACTTTTTTTGACAAAAGTCATTGACTCTTTTTATGGAGATATCTAGGAGATATATTACAGGCAGGCAAAACCAAGATTTCTGAAGGTTCCCTTCAAAAAGAAACCTGTTCATGATCTTTTCTAATAGGAGGCAGAATTAGAGATAGGCTTTTGAAAGGAGATAAGTGAGAATTATTTCAGTGGCATCAGAGACTATTATTAAGGTAAGGTGAATGAATGTCAGTAGGTTTGAGATAAAAAAGATTTTTATAATTAAAGTCCTGGGTATTAACCTGGACTCTCTGAGGCTTTTTTTTTTTGTTTTAATATTTTGATAATTGAATATCAGTATAATGAATTTTCTTTGTAATCTTATTTAGTATCTTTTATACAGTTAAAAGTATCCTGAAAAGAGTTTCAAAGATTTCATTAGACAGTTAAAGCGGTTGACCCCCCAAAAAGGTTTAAGAACCCTTGAGCTAGCACATGCATAATGCCTAGTATATAGTAAATGATTAATAAATCATTATAGAGGAGACTTTAAGATGCTAAAAATATTAATGTTATAGTTGGCATTGTAGGCACAAGTATTCCAGAAACATTTTTATTAATTTATCATTATTTTAAATATAAGCATTTTTTCTCTTCAGTGAGAAAAATATCCTACCTGACTGAGTCCTCTCATACTCTTGAAGATATATCTCCAACAAAAGGACATTTAAAAGTAAAATTTATAGAAATCTTGAACAAAGGAAATTTCACATGCAACTCAGGATAGAATAAAAGTTAATATTTTGCTTCATTAATCTAAGACAATAGCCATATAATTTTGGAGAATCTATTTAAAAAATCAGTCTTTCTGAGATTGCTTTTTCCAAAGATTCTTCTTTCCAGTTGGTCAATATTACCTTGTAAATTAGTGGACTTTCTTTTAAGTAGGTCATTATTGTAATACTGAAGCTCTCATTAAGGTGAAAGTTTCTGCCACTGCAAGGGTTTTGAAAATTGCTATTTACAGCAAAACCAAAACAAACAAACAAACAAAACAAAACAAAAACAAACAACAACAACAACAAAAACAAAACAAAAAACCCAAAAAAAACACCAACTTTGGAAACCAGGCAACAATGGGACATGGATGTAGCATATTCATAATAAAGCAGGATGAATAGTTTTCATTCTGCTAACTCTACTTGAGAGCCATTGAGTGGCTTCTGGCTTATATCCCTGTTAAATCAGAGTGACAGGAGAAAACTATGTAAATTTATAATATGACCTGCTCCTGTGGATTGTGCAGAAATTCCTATATTCTTTAGTTCTATATCTTAGGGCAACTTGTATAGAGGCTAGAAAATTTGTGTTCTTTTTATGGTATATTTATTATTTCTTATAGTTTTATCTCTCTAATTTATATACATATGCATGTATAATACATACATAAACACAGATATATATATATATGTACATATAATTATGTGAGTATACATACATATATCTTTATGTGTGTGTATATATATATATATATATATATATATATATATATATATATATATTTTTTTAGATTGATTCTTCCTATTTCACCCAGACTGGTAGTACACCATATTCTTATGGACTTGATTTGAATACTTATCAGCATGGAAACTTTTGGCTGATTTGTTTCAAACATGACCATTTGTCCTACAATCAGCATCTCAAGAAGATTACTGTATTGGTATCAGACTTAATATGAATTTTGGCTCGTACTGCAGCTTAGAACTCTTGAAGGACTCATAAGCCTCCCATTACTTTTAGAAGAGATGAAAGGCATGTATGACCTTGCCTGATTTAGATTAAAATCTTGATCCATTTTATGTTATTTCTGTTTTTAAGTTTGGTTTGTATGCCCTACTTTGTAACCTACTTTTTAATTGAGAATATGTAGTTCTGATTGCCTTATAATCAGTCTATGTAATCCAAATTCCAAATATAACAATTTTGAGGTCCAATTTTCCCAAGTTTGAATCCAATAATGATACAGCTAAAATGTGCTATTAGCTCTGATCTGAATATTACTTTATCTATTAATTTATCTATATATTTTACTTAGATTTGTTTACTAATGGAAATTTATGCCAAATGCTATGATTTCTAAAAGTCAAAACTCAGTGATTTGGGGAAACATTTACTATTTAATCAAGTGGCAGAGCAGTAAACTCATTTCTGAGTAAGATATTTAAAAAGGAAGAAATGCCATATGTCATCAGTTGGCATGATTTAACTTGCATATTGGAGTTTTGGCAAGAGTTAGTTGGCAGCAGATGGCTCTAGTCCTCTGTGTTGCACACTCAGTTTCAGTCCTTTCTCATTTTGTTTAAGTCTAATTAAAAGCTTTTAATCACCTTCAGATTAATTACAAGCAAGTCTTGTGTCTGATGGGGAATTGACCTGTATTTGGTAAGTTTTCCAAAGCCTAAAATAGCAACAACAATGAAAATAGCTAAACTTCAAAAGCTACCTCCTACATTTTTCAGGAAGGTATCAATTAATCTACATCTTCCAAGTTGTCTCCACATAAATTCTATACAGTTATTCTTAAAGCCTGAGTTTAGCTGCTTAAGCTAAAGAAGGACATCTAGTTATCATTCACCATATAGAGGATAGAACTAGATCGCTTCTTTCCAAATGTATTGGGAAATCCCAAGTGCAGTCTCCCTATCAATGCAAATTGGAATGTTCTCTGCATTTAATAGTCTTATAGAATTACTTAGAGTACTGAGACATTAAGTGGCTTATCTGAAATAATATACCTGATATGGGTCATAGTTGGAACATGAACTTAGATCTTTTTAGGTACAAAGCCAATTCTATATTCACTATAAAAGGTTGACTTTCCTGTTTTTCATATCAGCCTTCAATAATCTAAAACTAGCTATTAATTTGGCTCATTTATTAATTTAAAAACCTTTAGATGCATCTTTTAAATACCAATATTCTTTTGGTAAGGCATGACTATAAGACATGGAATAAAATAGTCTCTGAAAAATGGAAAATCAATATTATCCAAAGGACAATGGTAAAGTTCATGGTGGAGAGAGTAACTTATAATGTAATAGTCAAGTAACTTATAATAAACAAAGAATTACAAAGGAGAAGAAACAAGGAAGCACACATTTATTAAATGCCTAATATGTGCCTCTTATGTGCTAAGTATTTTATAAATGTAATATCATTTGAGTCTCATAACAAACTTGGGAGATATTCCTATTATTATCTCCATTTTAAAGTTGAGTAAACTGACACAGCAGTTAAAATGACTTGTCCAATAAGTATTAGAAGCTGGATTTGCCTGCAAGTCTTCCTGACTCATGGATCAGCAATCTCTTCACTGACTTATCTAGCTGCCTACAGAAGAAACAGAGAAAAAAGATGCCACCAACAGATATCATTGAAGAAATGTATAATCTGAAAATAAGATGGATCTCATTGAAAGAGTGAGGGAAAACCAATGGATGTCTTATGTATTCCATTGATATCCTTAAACTTTAAAGAGAGATAAACATCTCAGTATATTTAATAGATCCTTCATGATAAACATATGAAAAGATATGGATAAACATTCCAAAGTATGGAGCAGAATGGATAGGTTATGATGTATCATACTACAGATAAAACTGATGAAATCACAAGTAGCTCTTTTTTTTTGAATATTTGAGTAAATAGAGGAAATAATGATGATGATATGGTTTACTTATTCATCAACTAGTATTTGTACTTGTAAGAGGATATGTCTACTCCTTAGCACATTAAAGGTTATTCTGTGGGTCTGGACTTTCCGAAATTCTAACTTACGAGCTAGTGTTTATGAGCTAGTGAGTTCCACTAGGGGCTATGAGACCCTACTGACTTAGATATGATTAAGCCAAAGCAAAAACATTTAAGATAGATAAGAAATACAGTACCTCAAAATATCTTTCTCTTCCACCAACCTAGGGCACATGAACTTAAGAGTACTATTGATAGTGAAACACACATGTAGACAAAACAGGTGGTGAAGGCAATTCATAACTCAGGTATGGTAGAACTCCGATGTCCTTTATTTATACATACTAATTTTTATACAGTTTTCTGATAGTCTCTACTGTGTGGATTCCTCAAATGACTGCTAACCTCTATAGCTCAATTCTTGGTTGCCACAATATTTCCATAACTGCTACTTGTCTCTGCTGCTGGAGGTTCTGGATTTTTGAAATTGTTTCCTTCCTTGATTAGTTGCGTGTGTGTGTGTGTGTGTGTGTGTGTGTGTGTGTGTGTGTCTAATGGATAGGATGTCTTCTCAACAGCCTGAACATCTCCACTTCAATGTGTCATGGGGCAGAATAGGAAAGACAAAATTTTTCCCCTCCCTCTATCCCCTGAAAGAGATCAATTCAACAAGCATAACTGATATTTATCTAGATCCACTAAGCTCAGTCTTTAAGGGAAATTAGGAGCTTGAACAATTATTATGCATTAAATTCAATCAAGTAAAACATTTTCACAATTCTGACAAAGATAATATGAATATATCTTTGTAATTAATAGTATATATATATGTATATATAATCTGTAACTTGTATATATTTATAATGATTATGTATGTATATATTTAAACAAACACATACACATTCCTAATTTACCTAGCTGATGTTTTAGTATAGTACACCATTTTGGTTAGAAATCTTTTTATATTGCATTTTACATTTCCTCTATCCTCTTAGACAATTTGAACATATTTTAATATTTATTAATTATAAAGAATAGATATTTATTGATGTCTCTTATTTTTAGATCAACAAAATTTCTCCCAGCATCCCTCTCCCTTCTCTAGAGAGCCATCTCATATAAGAAAGAATATTTTTAAAGAAAAAAAGAATTAGCAAATCTGATAAATACACCGGAAAAAAAATGAAAATATGGGTAACTTTGCCAATTTTCAAATTGGGAAATGAAGCCTTAAGGTTGTTTCCATTTGCACCTTTTGTTATTAATTATCTGGAGTTTAAGTCATACTTCCTTTTTCCACTTAGTTATTGGGAAATGCATTTTAGTAATTTCTGTATGGCTATGTGTTTGTGTATATCAGCAATCCCTTTTCAGAGAAACTTAATACAAAATTATTTTCCAATCCAGCTTTCTTATCTGATATGGGTTATTTATTTTTTATTGCATTTTTTTTTGTGTTTTTCAGTTTTCATATGATGAGAGATACTTATCTTATTGTCTTTATCCCTTTTTAAAGAATATATCTCTTTTCCAAAGCTGTGACAAGTATATACCTGCTTCTCTTATATTTTTTTAAATAACATGATCTTTAACATTAAATTTATTTATTAATTTAGACTATATTGTGGAATGTGATATAAGGTGTTGGTTTAAATATAATTTCTGCCAGAATGCTTTCTAATTTTCCCAATAGTTTATTTTTTTTAATCAAATAGGGACTTCTTTCCTAAGTGAGCTATGTTTTCCAGTTTATTTAACACTGGGTTGAGTTTCATTTTAACATTCTTTTAAAGACTCAGGGACACCATTATTTGCTTTCTTGATTTTACTTTTCAATGATATACTCAAGCTCTCAGGCAGTATTGAGAATTATAAGTTCCTTACCCTACATTAAATGGCCTAAGAGTGTTCTGCTTGTGGAGTTCTTACAATTGCTTTTTTTTTTGATGACTGTTCATTTCATCCCTTGCTGTTGTTCTGAATTCCATTTTGCCATCTGGAATGGATTTCAAAGCCATCCTTTCTCAATCTATAAATTGAACCCATAGTGGCATGATACTGTGCATGTCAAATGTCTGTCACCAGCAATACCAGGATCTATGTTATGAATCCCATTGAATGTCTTATCCCTGTGTTTGATTTGACTTGGTTCCCAGTTTCTGTGCCTTTAGATTCCCTTTGATTAGACTGTCCAAACTGGACCTTTGATTCTCACAGCTTCTGGATTTCCTTGGCACCAAATATTGACACATTTTCCTTAAAAAATTGAGGATAGGAAATCTTTCTTTGTCTTAATATCCTGTACATCCTCACATTGTCATTTTCTTGATGTAGTCAGAATATCCATCTATAACAAACATCTTTGCTTGTATGATTATAATTTTCTAATAATGAATTGACTTGGGAACCAGATAACTAGAGTTGTTAGAGTGAGTAAAATATAACAAACTAATAGTTTTAAGGGAATCATTCATAAGTTTTAATGTATAAACTTCATGAGAGTGATTCTGCCACTTCAGAGCTTTTCTTTGCTTATTTTCTCTTACCCAGATAGGCAAAGGATTTATGTAGCTGATTTCTGGATAGGCAATAGTAAAATTCTAGTTTGGTTTTAAAGTGAAATTTTGTTCTTTCTTTCAGGTCAAACTTAGACATATTTAGGTCAAATAAACATTTTACATTTAATAGTTTCCAGCTCTCTATATAACTTTTGCAATATATGTTCAATAATAACTCTCCACATTTTTTTTTCCTAGAGTTTTTAGTGTATAGATTTGTTTCTACCCATAGGCAGCATAGGATACTGAATCCATGGGAACAGCATGTCCTGAACTATTTGGAATACAGACTAGCTGAAATATAGGAGGAAGTCAAGGATGCCCTCCACCATATAACCTTATTACAATATTTATTGATAGTTTTAAGTACCACTGGGTTAAGTTAGGGAAAGGGAATAGAGATTAGACCCATATATTCATTTATGCATGCTGCGAAGTCAGCTATCTATACTACAACACATTGACTCTCCTAACCAGTGTGTTTAGCTAGTTTATTTAGCAGTTCTGGTACTATTTTTCATTGATTCAAAATGAGACTAACCCCAGGATGCACATTTTGTGAAATCATTTCACATTTTTATCAAAAGATTTTTGGGGACAGTTTGTTTAAGGAAAATTATGAAGTAAGCAAAATCTGTGGTAGTCTTTAAAGTCCTTTCTTTCATGTCAGCCAGTGCAATTATGATTTCCCCTCACCTTGTATCAAAATCTATTTGGAAATGTGCTAATAAACTTATTCACAGTAAGGTGTAAATAGATAATAACTCTTAGAGGGTTAGTTTTCTCAGAGTAATTTACACAATAATAGGTGACTAGAGTGAGTCTCTAATGCTATAATCATATGTATGTCTCTAGGAGGCTATGGATTTCTTTTTTCAGGGTAGGACCTGTTGACCTGGGGAGGTAGATGTGTGTTGGTCCTTCCCACATAGCCTAAATAAATTTGCCAATCTCTTTTAGGTGTAAAATGCAATGATTTTATGAATTATACGTTAGCATCTATCTTTCACTTCAACTTTTTCTATATTAATTCATCATCCTTGACAACAATCCTGACATATATATCTGGCCACTTTTAAATCGTTTCATATGAGAATCATAATTCAGATATATCCTGTACTGATGTTTGAACTTCTATAGTGATTCATTAGTAAACATCGCCTCCACAAAGAAATATCTTTCATTTTTAAAGTATTTTTTTTTAACGAATAAGTATCTATTTTTCCTTCTCTTTAATCTCTCCTATAATCATTTAGAAAAGCATTATTTTAAGAAATATGTATCAGACAAAATAAACTCCCATATTGAACATGGGCAAAAATGTATATCTTATTCTTCTTCTCACATCCAATATTTCTGTGTCAGAAGATAGAAATTATGCTTCATCATCTACTGTCCAAAATTGTGGTGGTCATCAACATGAACATGAACATGAATACGAAATATTATTATATGCTAGTGGTAAATAAATGTATGCTCTATATACATAAATATTTATTATTATATAATATGTAATTTACTTGCTTATATGATAGGGGTATGTATATGAATGTCCTATATATAAGTATGTCTTGAAACATGGATATTATGTAATAAGTTTTATTTTTAACAAAAAAAAAATAATACTGGGATAGTATATAAATTAAAAATTGTAATTTTATTAAAAGGTTTTTTTGTGTGGCAGGAAGTAGTTTAAACAGAATATCAGCTTTGGGTATTGATGGTGGGGTGTAATGCCTTCTTCCTGATGTGTCCTAGGAAGGGGTATACTTTCATTGCTGATTTACAAGGCCAGTATTTTAGTTCAATTACTTGGACTCTTCATTTAGGTTTTAGTATATAGATTTCAAATAGGCCTGCTAGAGGCATAAGGATAAGGATAAGTAGAAAATAGAACATAGAGGCTAGTTGGCCAATAATGATGAATGGTTGTTCTACTGGTTGGCCGCTGGATTCAGGTGAGTGTAATAAGGTTGGCGGTAAGGATTCAGAATAATGTTTGGGAAATGGGTCGGAATATCATGCTTCGTTGGTTAACTGTGTGAAGAAATGGGATGACTAGGAGGATTAGGGTAGAGGCTAGTAGGGCGAGAACACCACCTAGTTTGTTGGAGATAGAGTGTAGAATAGCATATGCAAATAGGAAGTACCATTCTGGTTTAATATGGGGAGCTGTGTTTAGGGGGTTGGCTGGTGAGAAATTGTCTGCATCTCCTAATGAGTCTGGGGAGAATAGGGCTAGGGTGAGGAGGACTAGGAGTAGAAATATTAGGCCAAGGGCATCTTTGATAGTGTAGTAGGGGTGGAACGGGATTTTATCCGAGTCACGGTTGATTCCTGAGGGATTGCTAGAGCCTGTTTCGTGAAGGAATAAGAGGTGGACAATAACTAGTGCTATGATAATAAAGGGTAAGATAAAGTGGAATGCAAAAAATCAGGTGAGGGTGGCTTTATCAACTGAAAAGCCCCCTCAAATTCATTCTGCAAGTGTAGTTCCAATGTAGGGGATGGCTGATAGAAGGTTTGTAATTACGATAGCACTTCAGAATGATATCTGATCTCAGGGCAGCACATAGCCTACGAATGCAGTGGCTATAACAGTCAGTAGGAGGATTACTCCGATGTTTCAGGTTTCTTTGTAAAGGTATGATCCATAATAAATTCCTCGACTGACGTGTAAGAATAGGCATATAAAGAATATAGAGGATCCGTTGGCTTGAAGATTACGAATGAGTCAACCGTAATTGACCCCACGGCAGATGTGAGCTACTGAAGAGAAAGCAGTTGGGGTATCTGAAGTGTAGTGTATAGCTAGGAACAACCCTGTTAAGATTTGGATAATTAAGCAGATGCCAAGTAAAGATCCAAAGTTTCATCAGGCACAGGAAGGTCAATGAATGAGTGGTTAATGGTTTTTATTAGTGGATGGGTTTTGCATAGACTGGTCATTAGGTTTTTGTAGTTGAATTACAACAATAGTTTTTCATTCCATAGGTTATGGTTAGAGTCCATACTAAAATTATAATGGAAATGATAGTAATTTTTTTATTGTCTTTGTTACTGATTTTTGGGTTTGTTGCTTTTGCTTCTAAGCCGTCTCCAATATACGGAGGTTTAGGTCTTGTAGGTAGTGAGGGTGTTGGGTGTGCGATTGTTGTAAGTTTAAATAGTACTTTTTTAGGTTTGATTGTTTTTTAAATTTATTTGGGAGGGATGTTGGTGGTGTTTGGTTATACTGCAGCCATAGCTATGGAGGAGTACCCAGAAAGTTGAGTTGGAAATACAGTGGCTTTTGGTATGTTATTGCTTACTTTATTAATAGAAGTGGTATGGTTTATGTCTGGCGAGGTTGATGTGGTAATGACATTGGATTTGTTGTTGCAATAAATAGAATTAGGGAGATAAGTATTAGGGTTCATGACCTGCTAAGTTTATTATGCATTGATATTATTTGTTAAGTGATTAGCCGGATAAGTCAGATTTGAAGGATTTGTATTCAGTTTGGAAGTCAATACTTAGGCATTGAAAAGATTAGACAAGGAAATAGAATAATAATAGGTAGGGTAGAGATGCCTATGATACTAGGACAGATGAAAGGGGCAAATAGATTTTCGGTCATTTTTTCTCTCAAGGAAAAGGGATGTTTGGGAGCTTAATTAGTTCCTCTGGGGGATAAATATAGATTATTTCAATACCAATAAGTTGAAGTTGAAATGTGAAGAAAATTCCAAATAGGGTGAAGCTGATTACATGCAGTCAAGTGGAGGTGTTTAGTTGAGGCATAGGCTTTGAGGAGGTGCTAAGCTCTAATAATACTGAAGTACTATATTAATTTCTCAAAGAGGTTTGTATTATGTGTGATCAGTTTTCAAAATACTTAAGGGTGGACATTTCTAATAAGATAGGCATGAAACTGTGATTTGAGTCACAGATTTCTGAGCATTAACTGTAGTAGATTCCAGGGTGGGTGGAGGTCAGGGTGGCTTGATTTAGTGGTCCAGGGATTGCATCAGCTTTTAATCCTAGAGAGGGATGTGAAGGACATCCTCTGATGAAATAAGCATTCGAATTGGAAGTTCTATAGGTAGAACTACTCGATTATCTACTTCTAACAGTTGAAATTGGCCAGGGGACTGGTCTTGAGTTGGCACCATATAGGAGTCGAATGAGAGTTCTTCATAGTCAGTATACTCATAACTTCAATATCATTGGTGGCCTATAGCTTTGACTGTTAGGTAGGGGTTGTAGATTTCATCCATCATATATAGGATGCGCAGGGATGGAAGGGAGATTAGAACAAGGATGACTGCTGGTAAAGTTCAAATGGCTTCAACCTCTTGGGCATCTATAGTGCTGGTATGGGTTAATTTTGTTGTAAACATAAGGATAAGAACATAAAGGACCAATGAGCTAATTAAAAAGACAATTATTAGCGTATGATCATGGAAGTACATCAGTTCTTCTATGAAGGGAGAGGTAGCATCTTGAAAGCCCAGTTGTATAGGATAAGGCATGATAAGATATACAGGGCTTAAACCTGTGATTTAACTATGGCAAAGTTATGTAATGATTGTTACTAATATCTTTTTGAGAAAGTCATAAAGGTTATGGGATTGACTTGAAATCAATTCTTTGGGGTTCGATTCCTTCCTTTCTCGTTTAGGATTTAATGAGCACAGGTTCATTATTATGAATGTTTTTAATGTTCAATGTTTTTTTAAGTCTTTCAAGGTTATTTCATTTACAATGTTATTGTTACTATAAAAATTGCTCTCCTAGTTCTTTTCACTTGGCTTTGTATCATTTCATACATGTTTTTTTTTCAGATTTCTCTGAAATTATCATTTTTTTCCATTACTTATAGGGAAAAGATATTATTTTATATTCATTTAACATAACTTTGAATAAAAAAAAAATCAGTATCTTAATTTACAAGTATCTATTATGTCTCCCATCTTCTGTACCCCCATTAAAACAAAATGAAAAAGAAAACCCTCAAAACAAATATGTATAGTCCTGCTAAACAAATTTCCATTTTGCCATGTTTGAAAATGTCTCATCCGCATTTAAAATCACCTTTCTGAGTAGTTTATCATTATATTAATCAGCATTCTAAAGTCATTTAGAGTTGTTTTTCTCTACATTACTGCTGTCATTGTAGAAACTGTTCTACTTTTGGTTCTGCTCAATTCACTTTGCATTAGCACATGCAAGTCTTAATGGAGTTCTATAAAACTGCCCATTTCATTATTTCTTATAGCACCATAATATTTCATTACTTCCATATACTATAATTTCTTTTGCCACTCTCTGATAGTCCCCTTAGGGACAGCTGAATGATGCAGTGGAGAGAGCACTGGAATCAGGAACATTCATCTACTTGCATTTAAATCTGCCCTCAGACACTTACTATCTGGATGATCTTGGGCAAGTCCTTTAATGATCTTTACCTCAGTTTCTTCATGTGTAAAATGAACTAGAGAAGGAAATCGCTAACTAGTTCATTATCCTTGCCAAGAAACTATCAAATAATCAAATCTCTTATTATTTCTTTTTTGATATTTGACCTTTTGTTCCTTGAGCTCAATTTTAATTTGATTTTCAGATTCTATAAAGTAATCCTTTGATAGTTTGATTCATCCGATACTAAGTAAATAAATTAATTTAGACAGCATTGTCATAATATTACTTGAGTTCAGTGTGGCAATGAGCAATCAGCAAAACCTTTGATTTCAGTTCCTCTTTTGGGAAGTAAAAGGATAGGACAACATGATTACTAAAACGTCTTCTAGCTCTCAAATTATGATCATACAATCCTATGATATTGCAAATTGGGTTATGGGAAAAAAACAATTAACTTTGGTATCTTGCTTTAGCCACTATTCTAGAGATTATTAATATCATACATAGGATTGGAATTATTTTGTAAAGTTATGAGCATAACTGAGGGGAAGTTTTACTTATATATTATGTGCTCATAGCATACTAATCACTTCACATTGTATAGCAATTTCTAATTATACTACACAGTTTTTATAGTCTAGAGTTTTCAACCAAATCCCACCAAACTTATGGTTCATTTCCACAATGTTCCAAATGAATAGTCATCCAAAATCTGCTTGAATTCCTCTTAGAGACAAGGAATTCTAGGCATGATCCTAAAAACCAGGGAACCAATAGTAATCCACTAAGTTTATAAATAGAACAGGATCATGAGTTATAGGGCAGGGGGAAAAAAGCATTTTCTGTCAGAAAAAAAAATTAGGCCAATGTGGGAAGGACTGTAGTGGAAAATTAAATATGAAAATAACTCTCAAATATTATCAATCAGGAAAATTATCTGCAATCACTTTTTTCTTAATTGTATTTGATGTTTTAAGTCCATTTTACCACATTATTCTGAATTAAAGTTGCCCTAGAGTGAATAAACCAAATACTTGGAATTGTTGACTTTGATAGATCATCAATTAGATTTCTTCAATCATGGTTGACTAGCATTAGTAGCTCATAATGTTTGTGTCTATATCCAGACATAATACTTCTTAGTAGGTAAATTAGGAGAAAGCAGATATGTGGATAAAGGAATGTGATTTTTGGCTTAGAGTAAAAAAAAAATACATATATATATATATATATATATATATATATATATATATATATATATATAAAGGCAAGAAGCCTTTAAGTATTTCTTAATACTTAAGCATTTCTTAAGTTCTTAAGAGAAATCTTGAGATGCAGTACTTCAAGGCAATTCCAACAGTCAGTATGGAAAACGCCAATCACATCCATATAGAGAACTATGGATACTAAATATGTATATATATATTTTTTTCACTTTGATCTTTAGATAGTATTGATGTTTATTGAACTTATTTATATTATCTGTATATGTGATTCACATGAAGTGAAGTTTTTACTACTAACAAAAAAAAAAAAACATAGTAGAGGACAATTTCATGGCAAAAGTCCGGGTCAATATATTATTCAACTTGCAGAAAATTTTACTATTTGCTTATTAGCATTAAATTATTTTTTAGTATTCTTTTCACAAATTCCATTTTTTTTGTTTCTTTGTAACAGATCAGTCATAGGTTTTGAGAAAGTAGACAACCATGAAATATATTTCATGGTAGTTTTATTAATGCAAAAGGTAACTTATGATTCAGTAAAACATATCAGCAGTGTTATTGACTCTATGTGATAGACTGTATACATAGATAGTCTATCACACTCTCTAATTTTTGTGTTTCAAATTATATTCTTCACTTTTGATCCCTTTTTTCTTGGATTTCTAACTTCTAGCCATGTTCACTGTATGCTGTAGAGAGATGGTTGCCAAACTGTTGGGTATCGAACTTTTAGAAAAGATGGAGCAGAATTTCTACAAGAGATCTGAAAATCCAGGCATGTACCAAATTTATCATCTGTACCTTTATTTAGTTCTGAACAAAATTGGCAACATGATACAATAAAACAAAAGAAGAAAATATATGTCCTACCGACTGAAAATAAATGCTTCACGTAAATTTTCAATTCAATCTAAGAAACACATATTAAACACATCTTACATGCAAGTAATTATTCTAGGTAATAGTAATACAAAAAATTAAAACAAAGGCATTTCTGCCCTCAAGGACCTTATAGTTTATATGGAAGATATATCAAGTACACAAATAAGAAAACACACACTAATTTAACTCAATGTAGTTTTATATACAATTATGTATGTATACATGTCATGTATGCATTATGTATCATGCATACAAATATGTATATACCATATCCATACAACCAGGTATGTATACATACAATCATGTATGTATAAAAGTTTTTTTTTCAAATTTGTGTACTGTAGAACAGAGCTAGTTTTCTTATAAGTTCCTTTAGAGTAAGCATATTTACACTTTTGTCTTTATAGATGGCATTCCTGTGTCACATAGCAAGTACTTAATAAGAATGTGTTATGATGGAATGATTCCATTGGAGTTATAGTAGTGATGATGTTGAAGTGAGAAGAAAGTGGGAGAAGCTAAGGTATTCTGGAAAACAAAATAAAAGAAAACAGTCAAAATGTGCTAACTTACAAAGTGGTATTATAGCAACAGAAGAATTAATGCTGTAAATAAAATTTAGAAATATTACTGAATTCATAGTACCTTGCTATCATTATGGTTTCTTTTGATCAGAACTAACATATGGAATATATAATTTTTGATATTAAAAAAGATATTTAAAAGCATATTTCTCACTTGAAAAAGCTAAGAAAAAGTTAGGTAATCAGTCAATCAAATACACTTGTTAAGCATTTACTCTGTGCTAGGAACTGTGCCAAGCATTGAGAATACAAAAACAAGTAAAAAGAAAGATAATCTTTATCCTCAAACACCTTACATAATAATGGGGGAAGACTATAAGGAAAAGGGAGTTGTTATGAAAAAAAAAAGAGATAATATTGGTAAATCACAATTTAAAGGATGATGATGATGATCCCTTGCAGCTCTAATATTTAATCTATGAGAATATTGATTTTTATCTAGGTCTGATATTGACCAGGTAGATAAATGAAGTATCTCAGCAGTCACTCTTAAAAAAAATTAAAATAAGAGAGTATCTTATTTTTCCAAATATATGCAAAGACAGTTTCCAACATTCACCTTTGCAAAATTTTGTGTTCCAAATGTTTCTCCCTCTCTCTCTTGCCTTCTTCCCCTAGTTAGCAAGAAATCTGATAATGGTTAAACATATGCAACTTTCCTAAACATATTTCATCATTCTGTGTAAGAAAATTCAGATCAAGAGGGGAAAATGTAAAAAAACCAAAACAAACAAACAAAAAACAAGCAAACACACAATAACAACAACCAAAGGTGAAGATGCTATGCTTTGATCCATATTTGGTCTCCATAGTTCTATCTCTGGATGCATATGGCATTTTCCATCACAAGTCTATTGAAATTGCATTGAATTGCTTCATTGTTGAAAAGAACCTAGTCCATCACAGTTGATCATCACATAATTTTGTTGTTACTGTGTACAATGTTTTCTTGGTTCTGCTCATTTCACTTAGCATCAGTTCATGTTAGTCATTCCAGGGTTTTCTGGAATCAGCCTGTTCATTATTTCTTATAGAACAATACTATTACATTACATTCATATACTATAATCTATTCAGTCATTCCCCAACTGATAGGCACCCAGCCAATTTTCATTTCCTTGCTACCACACAAAGGACTTCTACAAACATTTTTGCAGATGTGGGTCCTTTTCCCTCTTTTATGATATCTTTGTGTTATAGACCAAATAAACACACTGCTAGGATCAAAGGATATGCACAATTTTATAGCCCTTTGGGCAAAGTTCCAAATTGCTCTCCAAAATGGTTGAATCATTTCACAATTCCACCAACAATACATTAGTGTCCCAGTTTCCCCACATTCCCTAAAACATTTATCATTATCTTTTCTTGTCATTTTAGCCAATTTGAAAGATATGCAGTGGTATCTCAGAATTGACTCAATGCATTTCTATAATCAATATTGATTTAGAGATTTTTTCATATGACTAGAAATGGCTTATACTTTGTTCATCTGAAAATTTGCCTGCTTATAAACTTTGAATTTATCAATTGTGAAGTGGCCTGTATTCTTATAAATTTGAGTCAATCATCTATACATTTTAGAAATGAGGCCTTTATCAGAAACACTGGTTATAATTTCTTCCCTTCAGTTTTCTGCTTTTCTTCTAATCTTGGCTGCATTGGTTTTGTTTATGCAAGCCTTTTAAATTTAATGTAATCAAGGTTATCCACTTTGTATTTCATAACATTTTCTAGTTCTTTGGCCATAAATTCCTGTGTTCTCCACAGATCTGAAAGACAGACTATCCCTTGTTTTCTTAATTTGTTTATAGTATCACACTTTATGTTTTAATCACAAGCTCATGTTGACCTTATCTTGGTAAGGTGTAAGATATTGTTCCATGCCTAGTTTCTGTCAAACTATTTCCAGTTTTCCCAGAAGTTTTTGTCAAATAGTGAGTTCTTATCCCAGAAGCTGGAGTCTTTAGGTTTATCAAACACCAAATTACTATAGTCATTGACTATTGTGTTTTGTAAACCTAAGCTATTGCACTAATCCACTATTCTTAATCAGTGCCAAGTGGTTTTGATGGCTGCCACTTTAAGATGCAGGTTTAGGAATGGTACAGTTTAGCCACCTTCCTCTGCATTTTTTCCCATTAATTCCCTTGAAATTCTTGCCCTTTAAGAACTCCACTGTTAAAAAAATTATAGAACCATAAATTTAGAGTTTGAAGAAATAAGTACTTAAGTCTTAAACTCTTTTAATTTATGAAGGAAGAAACTGAGGCCCAGAGAAGTTATGGCTCACCAAAAATCACACAGGTAATAGATAACAATGACATTGATCAAAGTTTGTTATTATTCTATACGTTATTCAGGAACTCTAACATTCTGCTGAGCGATATACATTCACAATTTTAAAAATGTATATGTATATATGATAAATATCAAGTGATTTTGTGGATGAGACCACTAATAACATCAGAAAAATCCTGGTACTTCAGATGAGCCTGAAGGGAGCTGGGAGACTTAAAAAGCAGAGGTGAAAGAAAAGAGAACATTTTAAGCATAGAGGACAACCTATTTAAAGGTAACAAGGAGGAATGCAGTATCCCATATAGGGAACAGATAATAGATCAGATTATATAGGAGGGAAAGGGGATTTAATGCATTGAGCCTGGAAAAAAAAAGGAAAAAATAGATTTTAGACAGTTTGCAAAAAACTATAAATGACAACATGGAGAGCAAGGGGAGAGCTACTGATTTAGAACGTATTTATTCCTTTCTCCTCATAGAAACCCTTCAAATACTTGAAGAAATCTATTGTGTCCTCTGTAAGTACTCTGTTCTCAAGGTCAAACACTCTCAGTTTCTTTAATTCATTTACATATGAATCATACATGACCTTTCAACATCCTATTAATTCACCACTGTACATACCCTGGTTCCGGAGTACGCTTCCTAAAATGTGGTGCTCAGCACTATGTTTGTTCAGTCATTTTGCAGTTTTGTTTTATGCTTCCTGATCCCATTTGGAGTTCTCCTGCCAGAAACACTTCAGTAGTTTGTCATTTCCTTATTCAGTTCATTTTATAGATGAAGAAACTGAGGCAAACAGAGATAAATTACTTGCCAGGATCACAGAGCTAGTAAGTATTTGAAGCCAGATTTGAACTCAGAAAGATGAGTCTTCCTGACTCCAGGCCTGACACTCTATCTATTGTACTACCTAGAGAGTCACCCAGAACCATTGTGTACGATGTTTTATAATTTTCTGAGCAAGGAATAAAGGAATCGCTTTTCTAATTCTGTATTCTATGGTTTCTTAATAAAATCAAAGAGTTCCTTAGCATTTTTATTTTTGTGCTGAATCATAATTATCACACAGTTTATTCATATTGACTTTGTAATGCATGAAACCAAAGTGTAAAAAATTTTTTTTCAAAAAATTTCTAATAATGCCTTTTCCTCATATAATTGTAAAGTTGATTTTTTGAATGAGAAATTAATTTCGTTCTTATTTTATTAAATGTCATTTTAAAAGATTCAATCCAATGTTCTGGTCTATCATGATCATTTTGAATTTTTTTTTGAATTCTGATTCTGTCACTCATGGTGATAATTATCTCTTCCTGCTTTTGTGCCATTTATAAATTCAATAAGCACACCATCTATTTCTCTTTCCTTTATCATTGATAAAAATGATCCACATCTCACAGGCAAGTCCTATACCTGTGCCATTTCCTTAGAGATCTATTTCTGAGTTGTTATCTAACTACTAATGATTACATTTAAGGTCCAACTATTCAACCACTTCCCTATCTATCTAACTATCTTTTAGTTTTTGAAAAGAAAGAAGATTAAATAATGTTCTTTAGTCATCATGCAATTAAAAAGTGTTATCAGCTTTCAATGTCTTTTGCAATAGGAAAACCAGAGCTCCAGATATATTAACAAAGGTCTTATCTCTGAATGACATTCCTGGTGTGTTATGCTAAAATCAAGGAGTTATAGGGTCTTCCAGATATTTTTCAAAAGTAATTAAGAAAATGAGTGTGTATATTAACTTTTATATTATATTACTTCCGTATATGTTCCTGTCCCCTCTCTTAAATATCCCTGAGCCAGAAAAGTATTACTTGTAAAACAAAAAATTAAAAAAGGAAAAAAAATCAACTAATTCAGCAAAGTCAAACAATACACAATTGTTTCTAACCTTGTATACAAAGTTCTATACAGCTATTCTTAAAGATCTGAGTTTTGCTACTTAAGCTAAAGGACATCTAGTTATCATTCACCATATAGAGGATAGAACTAGATCGCTTCTTTCCCAATGTATTGGGAAATCCCAAGTGCAAAGTCCTCCAATTGGAACTTTCTCTGCATTTAATAATCTTATAGAGTTACTTAGAGTACTGAGACATTAAGTGGTTTATCTGAAATAATACACCTGGTATATATCATAGTTGAGACATGAATATAGATCTTAGATACAAAGCCAGTTCTATAGTCACTGTAAAAAATTGATTTTCCTCTTTTTCATATCAACCTTTAATAATTTAAAATTAGCTATTAATTTGGCTCATTATTAATTTAAAAACCTTTAGATACATATTTTAAATACCAATATTCTTTTGGTAAGGCATGACTATAAGACATGGAATAAAACAGTCTCTGAAAAATGGAAAATCAATATTATCCAAAGGACAGTGGTGAAGTTCATGGTGGAGAGAGTAACATAATAGAATATAATGTAATAATAAAGTAACTTTATCTAATTCTCTGTCACCTCATTTGGGTTTTTCTTCACAAAGATTCTAAAATGGTTTGTCATTTCCTTCTCCAACTTATTTTACAGGTAAGGAAGCTGAGGCAAACAGGGTTGAATGACTTGGACTTGCCTAGGGTCACACAGCTAGTAAGTGTTCTGAGACCATATTTGAACTCATAAAGTTGAGTTTTCTTGTCTCTAGATCCAGTCATCTATCCACAAGGTCATTAAATAAAGCTAAGGATATCTTCAGGCCATCTATTAAGAAAGTACATATAAACAATATCTGTACTGTATTGTAGAGGCAACTAGGTAACACCAGGCTTGAAATCAGGAAGATATGAGTTCAAATCTGCATTGAGACTTACTAGCTGTGTGACCCTGGGTTGGTCACTTAACTTTATTTGCCTCAATTATCTATTAAATGATCAGTTGATAATAAAATTATCAATCATCTGAAAATAAGTTCATTGCAAACCACTTCAGAATATTTGCTAAGAAAACCACCTATGAAGTTATGAAGAGTCATAGTTCAACATACTCTATTGTATTTTTAAAATTTTATTTTGTTAAATATTTCCCAGTTAAATTTTAGTTTCTTATATGTTTGATACCTCTGCTCTAAATAATCATCTTTCATCTTACCATATACTACAACTAGTGTTTTCACTTCTTCAGAGCTCCTCTTTCCCATAATGTAGCATTAAAACTTCTATTAGTTTTCTTTTATTAGCTTATTAACCTCATTTCATTCTGAACATTTACAATTCTTACACTATTCTAAAAGGAATACGTATACGTATTTTTTTTATCACTTGATATTTTTTCTTGCTCCCATGTTCTGTTCATATCTTTTAAAAATCTAAAATGATTGGTACATATTCTATCTATCCACAGTAATCTCTTTGGGCAATTCCATTTTTCTTCCTCAATGAAATTATTTTTTTCCTTGAGTCTTCAGAATTTTGTTATTGAGACTTTTCAGGCTTGCTGGCCTGTCTTCTGCTTTAGAATTAATCTGTGGAATCCTACTTACTTTTTATATGAACCTCTTGAAATATGCTGTCTTAAAAAGATCAAAGTTGCATTTTAGACTACCAATTTTCCCTCTTATCACAAATTAAGATTTTAAAGATAATTTTTCTTTCCAAGGTTTCTATTTTTTTTTTTGTTGATGAGAATAGGCTCCCAAATAGAATGTCTTCTTGTTTATTTTTCCACAGTTTAAAGAATAAGATTATTCTTATGTCAACTTAAAGCCATAATAGCTATTCTGTATTAGGAGAGTGATAATTACAGCAGATGTCTATGTAACACTTCCTTGGAGGGACCTTTTCCACCTCATTTCAGAGCAGTTATAGATATCCCCTGATTTCTTCCTATTGGCAATGAGAATTCTTACTTGACTACTGAGTTAGAACAAAGTGGATATGTAATCTGTCTTTGGAACATGCTCAGATCAGTTAAGATGGACTCATACACTTGGAACATACCAGGAACCTGCTTTTGGGAGAAGACATCCTATGTTGTCCTACCTTGTGGATAGAAGCAATCTTTTTCCATTGGTTTGAAGTCAGAACTAGCTTAGTCCTCAAAACTATTGAGGACTCAGTATATATTATATATTTATATTGTACAATTATACCTACCATATCTTGACTTTCCCCATCTTGGTTTTGATATACTGTGGGTTGGCATAAGAGATTAAATGGGAATTTTGGGGAGATTTGCAGAGAGCAGCAGATAACATGTGAAGACCAGTGGATGATATAACAGAAGTTTAAAAAAATCAGAAATGCATAAAATATTTTGTAGTATTGTATAATATCAGAATATTTTACCTTTTAATATAATAATAATTTAGACTTCTCTGGGATGAAAGAAGGGAAAAAATAATTTTTATAAATGTTTTCTATATTGTACAGGTGCCAAGTCCCTAATTATCCTCAATATGGAAAGGATTAAAGTGCTAAGTTATGGAAATATTTGGTTTACTCCATAAATTTATATTATATGTTCATATATAGATAGATATAGATTTTACATACATATATAATATGTATACATATGTACATATTCCCAGATATGCACTAAACTGAGTAGGAAAAAGGTGCCTTTCCTTCTTTTCAAGTCCTATAGCCCTCAGAAATAAGTTTGGAGTTTTAGACTTACGTTGTTTTTGTTTTTTTCAGTCCTGGATTCAGGGGGTTGTGTCTTGGATGTAGGGGTCAAGCTTTTTTGACTTTGAAGCCAAGATTCCAGGCCAGATGTTGACTCCAGTCCAGTAGGGAAGCCCTGAAAAACCAGGATTCTAGGATGCAAGCCCATGGATATTTTGGACTTTAAACTTGGTACAACAAATAGTTGAATTAAGCTGTGAACCTAATCCCTCCCTTGGCTCCCCAGAGACTGAGGGGGTATAGGACAGATTATACTTCTAGTTGTTGGGGAGAAAGTTTATGTTTGGTCTTGTTATATTTTAAGCAAACATTCCTTTGTTAATAATGATTTTTACATTGTCAAATGAAATGGGGGAGGTGTTTGGACCCCTAAAATTTAGGGAACATAATGGGGCTTTATCCAAAGGAAGAGATTAGATTACTCCTAATCCTATTAAAAGTACTAGAAGAAGGGGTAACACTGTAACATATTTGGCTTTAGGCAGTGATGACAGAAATAATCAGTGGTAAAGGGATCATAAAAAAGAAATCCCTATCTTTATGACTTCTTTCCAAAGGCTTTGAGGTATAAGGACAACTTTCTGAGTGCTGAACACTTGGTGAGGAGTTAGTGCATGCTTTCATCACCTCCTAATCAAGCTCACTGGGTGTAGAGTAGCCTCTTTCCTTTGGTATATATAAAACCTTGTGAGATCTCAAAAGGAAGCTGACATGATCCTCCCTTGCTGGACACCAAAACAAAATAGTATTAGTTACCAGAGTCATCGTATGGGCAGTGGTAGAAACAGTGCAAGATAGCTGGGAAGAAAAATAAAATTGACTAAAGAGAAGTAACCATTGGAAAGAAAGATTTACTTAGTTTTAATTTGAATGGAGAGGAAATGTCAAATAGCTAATGAGCAGCCCTATTTCAGAAATCCCAAGAAAGTTTGAATTCTAATCTCTGAATTGATTGTCATTTTATGGTTCTTTATTATTCAGTATTCCCCATTCTGTATGTGAATAAAAATATTTCTTCTGTGCCCAATTTATGTTTTTATTCTACTTTTTATGTCCTTCAAATTCCTTTCTCAGGTACCATCTTCTAAACCAGCTGTTTATCTCTTCATATTGTCTTTCTTTTCACAAGCCCTTGTCTTCGATTGATAGCTGTGATAAAACACCACCTGTGTTCCTAAGCAGTTCTTTCTATATTTCTTGCACTATTATTTGTGTTCCTTTAAAAGTAAATAGTAGTATGAAGAGGAGGAGGAAGAAAAGGAGAAGGAGGAAAAGAAGAAGCAGGAGGAGTGGTGGGGTTGGGGGTGGTGATTAATTGATTTGTTGTTCTCCTTTGTTCTTGGAAAGAACCAAAATAATATCATTATTTTGGTGTTAAGGTACAATATGTCTAATTGTGGTAACTAGACAAACATGAGCTAGAAAAGCTGTACCATAGGTGGGGCTCAAATAGTTCACATGAACATATGGAGTGGAAATATCTCTAAATTTTTCTATTCTGCATGGTACTTGGGGTACTCTTGTGGCAGTCTCCCATGTCTTCAAATAGTTCTAAGAGAGGCTTTGAGAATGATCTTGTATGGCTTCTTGTAACTCCCAATTCATACCTTGCCATTTGTGATCCACTACGCCAGTGTCATGTCATGGAATTGAATTGTATCCATTTAAATTATCCTAGGATGATTCTGAAAATCACCTAGTAAGATCAAGTCACTGTACACTGAGGTCCTTTCTGGAGATAAACTGCCAAGCAGTCAAACTCTACTGCAGATTTTACTGCAAAGGGTGTAATCCTGATGGGCTGGTCATGTTATTTGAATGCCAAACTTATGTTGTCTAAAAATAAAAATAAAAAAAAAACTCAAACCAAAATAAAACAAAGCAAACTAGTGCTGCTGCTGCTGTTGCTATTGCTACTACTACAAGGCAATGAAATAGTGCTGGGTTAGTGCCAGTCCTGAAGAAAGAAAAACTTATTTTCTTGAGTTCCTGAATCAAATCTGGCCTCTAATACTTTCTAACTATGTGACTCTGGTCAAGTCACTTAACGCTGACTCAGTTTCCTCATTTGTCAAATGAGTGAAGAAAATAGCAAACCACTGCAGTATTTTTGCCAAGAAAAGTGACATTTTGCCAAATCATGAAGAAAGGATCACAACTGAAAAAAGACTTAACAGCAAGTGATCATAGTGGTGATGGTGATAGTACTAATGGTAGTAATAGCTAGCTTTTATGTAGTGTCTATTGTGTTCCAATGTAGTGACTACTACAGTTCCAGAAACTGTACTAAGCACTTTACAAATATTAGCTCATTTTATCATTAAAACATCTCTGTGAGGCAGATGTTATTCTCTCCATTTTACAATTGAGGAAAATGAGTCACAAAACTAAAAGGTTTCTGAGTGTACATTTGAACCCAATTCTTTCTGATTTAGACTCAAATCTTAATCTACTATGCCATTTATCTGTCCTGTAATGTTATTTTTGGACGATTTTGGAATGGGTAGTTTGTTCCATTGCCATTTCTTACACACTGGCTCTGGGAAGATGGCATACAGAAGCATGTTAGTGCCAGCTTGACTGGGTTGTGAAAATGAATTGTTGAAGTTTTAGTGTGAGCCTTAATACCCTGAGAGTTGGCAAATGTTTTAAGTCAGGGATTGATTTATTATTTTGTTGAGGCTTTATACTTAAAAATGTGATAGAGAAAACCGTTAGTTATGCATATTGCTATTATAACTAAAAGTGTATTGTATGTATGTTTTTCTTTCAGAGAAATAATTGTTTGATATTTATCATGATACCCCTGTATTAAAGGCACTAAAATACTAAGCACTAAAGAGATACAATTTATTTACTGTTTTAAATTATTAGAAGAGTTGTCCCATGAGAGAGAAATTTGACTTGTAGTACTTTAGAAACTGAGAAGTTGCAAAGTGGCAGCTATTGGTTCAATCCAAAAGGAAACATGGCCAAATTACAGCTGTAATATAATAGTTTACCTCCAACGGAAGTGAGTTCTTCATCATTACAAGTCTGGTTGACCACTTATCAGAGAAATTATAGGTTGACTTTATGTTGTCAATATGTTTTTGTACCATAATTTGTTGATTCCATGGTTCTCTCTGGAGAAAAGGAACATGAATACACAGCATCATGTTCAAAGGGAAATTTAGTCAGTTGGCAAAATAATTCCTGGTTCAATGATTATAAAGTAGAAGGACAAAAGTGATGATGCTCTGTGCAGAAATCAGGGTTGTAGGAAGGGCCAAAATGATTCTATTGAACAATGACATTTATGCTCCCCTTTTTTCATTCCTTGACTCACAAAATGACCTGACTTAGAAAGGGAGTCTACAAAAGCCCTAAACCTAGAGTTTCAGTAACCCCATTCCCATTACAATAAAGTACAGCAGAAAGAATAAGCTGGATTTTGCTTGTTCAGCACCTCAATTATTAATAGCTTTCTTTACAAATGTACTATATGTTAAGTTAATGGAGAAATTATCTCTGGTATTGTAAATGTGTACATGCATCTATTTGTGCACTAAGTCAACAAAATGGCCTTTTTCTCTTTTTAAAATATACCCCCTCATTAGCATAAAATACCATTGAAGTTTTTGCATTATTATTAAAGAGTATGGGGTGTCTATTTTCTTTAGTCACTTCTAAGACCAAAAATCAAAATGACACATTGAAATCTCAAATTGTTTTAATGATTCTTGTAATCTTTTCAAAGCGCATGTATTAGTAGCTTAGACACCTTGATAGTAAGAATCTTTTTTACTTCTTCTTAATACAATACATATTTGTTTTAGGAGGTAGAAGAGCAGCAACCCTCCCTCCTATTCCTAAGATTACATAGGTCATGTTTTCTTGTTCTAGAGAAGTAGCAGATTTGCTGTAGTTTAGTCATTTTCATGTAATCCACTCTCTGTGACATCTTTTGAGGTTTTCTTTAGTGAAGTGCTTTGCCATTTCCTTCTCCAGCTCATTTTACAGATGAGGAAACTGAGGTAAATAGAGCTAAGTGACTTGCCTGATGTTTGTTGGTTGTTGTCTTTCATACTTGAAGACACAATTACATTATGTCTATGGCTGATCAGATCAATAGCAGTTCAGAAGGTGCTACCAGAGACCAGGCACAAATAGTGTGTAAGAATATTTGAAAGACAGATGTCTCATGTTTAAATTTACACATCTTGTGTTTGACAAGAAAGATTGGATTTAGAAAGAGGGTAAAAATAACCTGAGAAGAAAAAACAGAAAGAGTGGAAAGGTTATGTTGTGGTCCATACTCATTTCCCAGTGTTCTTTCTCTGGGTGTAGTTGGTTCTGTTCATTACAAATCAGTTGGAACTGTGTATCACTTCTTTTGATCTCCATGTGCGCACTTGCTTGTGTGAGTTTTACATAAAATAGTCGTTTAGACTATTGTTCCTAGGTCACATTTGAACTCAGGTTTCTTGATTGCAAGCCCATTGCAGCTATGTAGATGCCTGTAGTAGAATGAGCATGCAACATTTCCCCTACCCCAACCTCTTTACCAGCAATTTCTTCACTTTGACAGCCATTAGGTGGATAAGATATGTTTGCCAAAAGGACCAAGATAAATAATTTGATGAGAACAAAAATTTCTGCTGCCACTCAGTATAGACCAACTAATCTTAACATCTACTGTGAGTCATATGGGCACATAAACCAATGCACCAAATACCAGGGTTTATTTCCAATTGTTTCACCTGAGTAAATAGCATAGTAACAAAACACATCTGTTTGAAATAAAAACAAAATCTAACTCATTTCTTATCTTTAGGCCAGGGAGTTTTCTAGCTTGTGTATTAGTTATGACTTTAGAAATATAAGCCATGCATCCTGTCAGAGATTCCTTTCAGTCTTTGTGCTCCCTCAACAAATAGTTATAACTTTCGATCTAGACAGTAGTTGGATTTAAGCATAGTGCACATTGATCTCCAATAGACTGATGTTTTGGACAAAAGTAATCTGCATTGTTCTGTGAAAAGAACATCTGCTAGCATTTGGACAGGGGCCAGATTTTGTGGCATTTGTGTAGAAGTAGAGTTTGCTAAATCTTAAAAGCATCATGCATTTGCTTTGTTCAAATGAACTCTCTGAGAACTTGACTTTTTCTAAGAAATCTTTTTTTTTTTTTTTTCATTATTCCATATGCTCTTTTGGTATTTCAGGATGAAATGATCATGATTCTTTCTTGGGTGCTTAGATAAGGTTTAAGCTTTGATTAAGCCCAAAGCTTTCAGGTCTTTGTTCTCATGCTGACTTTTATGGAAAACCATAGAGATTTAGACCTGAGACTTTATAAGTCTAGTACAGGTCATTTGCTTTATAGATAAAGAAATCTAGGCTTGCCTCAGGTCACAAAGTTACTTAGTGACAGAGCAGTAACTAAAATTCAAATCTCCTAACTTGTCTGATATTTATTTGGTACCTCATAGCCTCAATAGGAGATTAATGAAGGTCTCCTTCCTCCTTCCCTCCTCCCTCCTTCCCTCCCTCCTTCCCTCTTTCCTTCCCTCCTTCCTTCCATCCTTCCTTCCTTCCTTCCTTCCTTCCTTCCTTCCTTCCCTCCTTCCTTCCTTCCTTCCCTCCTTCCTTCCTTCCTTCCCTCCTTCCTTCCTTCCTTCCCTCCTTCCTTCCCT